>NC_057795.1:410033293-410049643 GCF_018294505.1 Triticum aestivum
AGGAGGTCCATTTCCTCCATTTTGCGGTACACCAGACCCCTCCCGATCAACAGGACCCCCGTTTCGACCGTAGGAGGTCCGTTTCGTCCGTTTTGCGGTACGCCAGACCCCTCCCGATCAACATGACCCCTGTTTCAACCGTAGGAGGTCCGTTTCGTCCGTTTTGCGGTACGCCACACCCCTCCCGATCAACAGGACCCCCGTTTAGACCGTAGGAGGTCCGTTTCCTCCGTTTTGCGGTACGCAAGACCCCTCCCGATGAACAGGATCCCGTTTCGAATGTGGCCGGTCGAACACAAGGCCGTTTCCTCCGTTCTGCAGTACGCTAGGCCTCGTTTCCATCGCCTGTTCCATCCAAGCCCTCCCAATGAACACGACCACGCATTCCATTCCGACCAGGCCCGTTGGCTCCCACGCATTCCGTTGCCTCCCGATGAACACGACACATTCCGTTGCCTCCCCATGAACACGACACATTCTATTGCCTCCCCATGAACACGACGATGACGCTGTTTCTCCGTTCCGACCCAGCCATGTTCACGAGCCTTGGCCGTACGTATGCGTGAGTAGGCGTTCGAGACCCCGCCCTTATGTATGTATGTGGCCGTATTTTCTTTCTTGCACCCTGGCCGATGTACGTACATGTACATGCTACATGCGCGCCTCTACTATGACATGTGCGCGCCTCTACTACGACACGTGCGTGCCTCTACTACGACACATGCGCGCCTCTACATCGACCAGTATGTACGTACATGTTCGTGACCAGAATGACAACGCTATGTATGCTTCGACCAGGTGGGTCCCGACTGTCAGGCACTTCCTTACCTGCTAAGATGTAGCTGGTGGGTCCCAGCAGTCAGGAGGGCAAATCGTTTTTTTTGCCCGGACGCACTTCCTTGCGTGCGAAGATGTAGCTGGTGGGTCCCAGCAATCAGGGGGAAACGTTTTTTTTTCATGAAATATGGTGGCCCGTCCGGTGGGTCCCAGCTATCAGGTGGAGGAATCATTATTTTGCGCATAATAAGCAGGCACTTCTTGCTGCGGCTGTGGACCCAGCTGTAAGCCTCTCCATGTACAGTCCACGTCCGATGGAAGTCGTTCCTTTACCATGTTGACCACACCGCGCCGAGAGCACCACGGCGGTGGACGATGGTGAGGCCTAGGAAGGGGATGACTCAGAGCCGGGGAAGATGCAGCAGTTGATGCCCACGCGAAGAGGAGTACGAGGGTTCACTAGTTCGGCTGCGGTGTGAGGCTGCTGTCGCCGCCGAATAACAGGGGGTGTGGGTGAGTAGAGGGATGGCCTGGCCAGCGGTGGGAGTAGTAGGGGGCGGTGAGGCCTCCACGGCATCACAGCCGGCCACGGGAGGCAGGAGCACGCGGCACGACCAGCGCTGGTTTGGGCGGCTGAAGCAAGGAGACCAGAGGTTGAAGAAGCACTATGGCTGTTGAATGAACATCGTACGGTAACAGGAGCTTGAATTGTTCATATTGACTAAGTTGACAAAGCCCTCCATCCACGTCAACTTGGTAGGCCCACAAGTGAGCCTCCCACTATGTTGGGTTCTAGCTGGCAGGGGGAGTATTCATTTTTTTGTGCGTAATAAGGAGGCACTTCCTTGCGTGTGAAGATAGCTGGTGGGTCCGACATGTCAACGGGGGGCACGTTTTTTTCGTGAAATACAGAGGCCCTTCTAGTGGGTCCAAGATGTCAGATGGAGGAATTATTATTTTGGGTGTAATAAGAATGCATTTCCTTGTGTGCGGCCGTGGACCCAGCTGTCAGCCTCTCCACACACAGTCTACTTCCGATGGTGTCGTTCGTTGACCATGTTGACCACGCCGCGCCGAGCGCATCCAAGGTGGTGGACGACGGCGATGCCCCAGACAGCAACGAGCCGGAGATGGGAAGACACGGGTGTAGAGTCGCAGATGGAGAGGTGTACGAGGGTTAACTGGTTCTAGTGCGGTCTGGTTCGGCAATCGGTGTAGAAGAACAGGAGGTGTGGAGGGGTGGAGGGATGGCCTGGCCAACGGTGGAGTAGGGCTTCATAGCGAAGCGTGCTAAGCAGAGCTGCTAGCAGCAAGATGCGGGAGGTGGTCCTGGCGGCGCTGGAGGAAGAAGACAAGAGATTGAAGATGGATGCCGGTTGTTGGATGTAAATCCAACGGCAAACATGTCAGAATCATTTGTTGACTAAATTGACAACGACTTGCATTGGCTTCGACCTATTGGCCCACATTTCATCCTCCAAAAATGTGGCACGTATTTAAACCATTTTTTCAAAATTTACAATCTTTTTTTGCGCGGTAGAATTTACAGTCAATTTAATCTTTTTTTTAATTACAGCCATTAGCAGGGCTGGGTGAACAAATAATGTAGCGTCCATGTGGCCCATTTATTTTATTTCCTAAAAAATTACAGGCCATTTGCACTTTCTCGAAATACACGATTTTGCTGGGCTGATTCTAATTATAATGTTGGGTTGGGCCAGCAATGTTATCAAAAAATAAAAAGGGGCTGAGCATTTTGTTATAAATATATTTAAATCATAAGTGATATTATTACATTCGTCCTTAAATCTTACCAAGCTTTTGTACACAATCACTAGGATTTTCGTGCCAAAACAATCCATGATTTTATTTGTTAAGAAATTAGTTTTATAAGTTAATAAGATGTGGGATATTGTTTTCTTACATAAGTAAGTATCTTTTAAATATATGATGACAATAAAAATTATATATAATATCATATAAAATAATTTAAA
Organism: Triticum aestivum; assembly: GCF_018294505.1. Taxonomy (NCBI): domain Eukaryota; kingdom Viridiplantae; phylum Streptophyta; class Magnoliopsida; order Poales; family Poaceae; genus Triticum; species Triticum aestivum. The sequence continues at coordinate 410,036,065 of NC_057795.1, forward strand.
TATATATAAATATAGTTAGAAGGGAAACATAAGTTGGACCTGGCGTTCCTATTCTTATATAGAAAAATAGAACATACCTCTGCGTTTTCTTCAAAAAAAACATAAATTGGGCTGCCAAAAATAAAACCTCGGATGGGAGGTCCATAGGCCGGTCGATACATGATGGCCCTAAGAAAATACAAATAGGCCTATGGACCTCCCATCCGAGGTCGTGGGCTGCGCATGTTAAAAATGAAAGCCTAGACGGGGCAGCCCAAAACCACGTCCAACACTTGCCAAAACTTCGTCCCTCGTTTTCTCTGTGTTTCGCACACTCGACATTGTGTGGGCATTTTGACTGTGCATCATATGAAGATGTGCTATGCATGAATGTTGATCAGCATGATGTTAACTGGCTGGTAGTTCCATTTTTGAACATGAATAAAACTTCCAACATGATGTTAACCCTGTTTGAAAAGGTCGTGGTAATATAAATGCTCTGCCTTTGAAAGTTGCAGTTTCTTATCTAAAACTAAAAGTTGCAGTTTCTTATCTGAAACTGAACTTGCAGTTTCTTATCTGAAACTGAAACTTGCAGTTTCTTCTCTGAAAATCACATTGTCTGCACTTTTATACTCCTATGAAACTACATTTTCTTAAGTGCTAAAAAGAGATCTCTAGAATTCATAAAATACTTCATATGCTCAATACTGCAAATCTGAAATTCAAAAGACATTCATATATGAAAGTACTCTCAGAATACACAACAGAAAACACAATTCACAACCTGCAAATACTGACAACCCTAAGCTCCTCCTGACAATTCACAACCTGCCGACTATTGGGCTAGGGGGGCAGCCCCCTCCTATTCCTCGGCGGCAGACAGCCGCCCCGTGAGACGATGTGAACGGCGAGGGACACGATGGCAGGGAAGCGTCATCGGGCCAACTGCTTTTCTCCTCTTGCAGTGGGTTCGGTCGACGAAGACTCCACCGGCTCGCTCTGGCAGGACACTCTCACAAACGGCACCCTGTAGATGCTTGATCCTTGAATCTCTGGTGGATGCTCCATCTGGGATCGATACTCCCACCACCGCTCCCTCACGATCGGATTCGGTGAATCTGTTTGCTCCATGGCCTAGAGGAGCAGCTCTATGTACTCCGGCGTGACTCCGTCCTGGAGTATCGCCGCCTTTTCGCTCTGTTGCAGATATTTGGCCATGGATGTCACCGTCGCCGCTAGTTGGTCCTTGTTGTCAAACCAAGACTATATCTCCCACATTCTAGCTAGCTTCACAGGGTCGCCATCTGCGATCCTCGCGTACCGGTTGTACTCCTCCATCGATCTACTTCTCCATAGCGCCTTCACTCGCCAGCGCTGGTTTTTGAATGGAAGAGGAGAGGAGCAGCGCTGGTTTTGGATTAGAACGGGAGAGGAGCGATGCTGGTTTTGGACTGGAACAAGAGAGGAGGGGCGGTGGTTTTGAAATGGAAGAGGAGAGGAGCGGCGCTGGATTTAGATTGGAACAGGAGAGGAGCGGCGGTGGTTTAAGAGGAGAAGAGCGGAAGGGCGGTGCTGGTCTTGGAAGTATTGTTTTGTTGTTTTGCGTATTTTGGGTCAAAGTTTGACCACGTACCCCATGCAAAATGTGAATGCATGTCACCAAAAATTGTATCGTTTGGTTCATATCTGAATGTACTTTCAAATTATATTATTTTTGCAACGTATAACATATATTTTATGTGCGAAAATCATGGTCAATTATGACCCAGAATAAAAGGGAGACTAGTAATGTGGGGTCGCTTTATTAATTGAAGGGTAAATTGATTTTGATTTTGATTCAGTCACAGCGCGCCGGCCTTCTCGCCCAATCCTAAATTGCTGCCACACGCTCCTCTCCCTCTTCTCCATTGCAAAACCACCTCCTCTCCTCTCCATCATCTCCATTCCAAAACCACCGTCTCGCGTCTCCCTCTTCCGATCTTATCCATTGCAAAACCACCTCCTCTCCTCTCCATCATCTCCATTCCAAAACCACCGTCTCGCGTCTCCCTCTTCCGATCTTATCCATTGCAAAACCACCCCCTCTCCTCTCCATCATCTCCATTCCAAAACCACTGTCTCGCCTCTCCCTCTTCTGATCTTCTCCATTACAAAACCACCTCCTCTCCTCTCCATCATCTCCATTCCAAAACCACCGTCTCTGCTCTCCCTCTTCTGATCTTCTCCATTGCAAAACCATCTCCTCTCCTCTCCATCATCTCAATTCCAAAACCACCGTCTCGCGTCTCCCTCTTCTCTATTGCAAGACCACCCGTATCTCCTCCCATCTTCCAAAGCTAGCACTGGACCACTCAGAAGGACATCTATGGAGAGGATGCAGCAGCGAATCAGGCAGATCGCCGGTGGCGACCAGGCAAAGTTAGCGAGGTTGAAGGAGATCCTTAGTTGGTTTTACAATGAGTGGGAGATTTCGACGATGGTGTAGGCCATGTGGCAATGTATGCGAAAGAGCGAGACGGCGGCGATGAGGGCGGCGATGTACATGTACTCCTCGGCGGCAGTCACGCCGCAATCCTTTGAGTTCATCGAGTATCTCCTCTGGGCGACGGAGCAGACAGATTCGCCCGAGGCGACAGTCAGGCGGAGGTGGTGGGCGTACATGTCGAAGGTCGAGCACCCAGAGGATAACGAATCGATCGAGTATGGTGTGCCATTCGTGAGGGTGCGGAGCCAGCCGGAGCCACAGGAGTATTCATTCTCCCACCACAAGAGGAGGCCGAATGGCGCGACATTGCTTCCCCGCCGTTCTCCACGGTTCCCTCGACACTCGCCTTGTTTCAACGGCGGCGGTAGGGTTTAAGGTAAGCTTCGCACTAACCTAATGTTCCACCTGCTCATGCTTACAATCAGTGTGATAGATAATGAAAATTATGCTTACAATCAGTCTCCAAGTACTACCCAATCACCCTAAAATAGCTCTGGACCTTTGGGTCAAAGTTGTGACACAATGTACAAACAAAGAAAAATAGATTGGTGCTTCTTTCAGAAAAGAGTACTCCCTAGAAAACTGCCAATATAAGCTACTAGTATTTGGTTAGAGGATTTGTTGCCGAGAAAGATCCGTCCACGGAGAGCGCCACACATCCCACTGCTGGTGGTGGATGCCAATGCGTGCGTGCAGCATGGTTGGTGTCGGTAATTTTTACTTGGCACACCTCGCACTCTGCATATATGCCGATTCCATACGTACATTTGTGCAGTTCCACCAAAATGCAGCTGAATAACCCTGTTTGCACAGATAATGAAAAAGCATGATTACATTATAGTGGCACTAATTGATGAAACACACAAAATAAATAGAAGAAAATATTGTGATAGTATCATAGTATGCCATGTTGCGAGGGCGAGATGGGCCCTGGGACGCCTCATACGGTATGCCTCATACTGGACATCGTCCCAAGTCTCCCAGATACACCTTCTGCCAGTGATGAACATTAGTGTACAGCGATAGTACAAGGAGGTGCCTTGAGACATTCAAATGTCTATTTTTGTACATATCAACTAAAATTAAGCACCCCAGTTTGCAGAAACGCTTAAACATTAACAATGGGACTAGTTGATGAAACATACATTAACAAACAGAAGCACTTTCTTTATCTACATTGGAAATGAAATGATAGAGATGACACTCGCTCTATTTTAACTATATTATTACTTCATTTTATCAGTGACACTAGGGTCGAGCAGGTGGCAAACGAGGTGTACCATGTGTCGCAAGGATGGAGGCCGGGGGTGCTTAGACTGGGATGCTGAAGCTGGCTCTTTCAGTCACCAACATGGATGATTCAATTCATGGGACCTTTTGGTGCAGTTCACCTAAAATGAAGCAATGTCCCGTGAGCTAGCAGCTTCTTCAAAAAAATTTAAGAAAAGGGCTCCAGCCCCGGTTCAATTTCCATCAGAGAACGAAACCCACAGAGCTTCTTCTTCATTAGTTGCAATAAAATTGAGCAACATCAAGGTTGGTTGTGAAGCTCCTGGAATGCTCAACTATAATTTGGATATCATTTGTGTAGGTCAACTAAGATCAAGCGTGAAATGTATATCTCTGTTTGCATAAAAAAGGTGGAAAGGAGGGTGACTAACAAGTGATGAAACATGCATCAAATGAAAAGAAGCATGTTCCCTATCAGAATGGTAATCCTACAAGGACAGTAGCAATTTCTAAAGTAGTGGCATTGCTAGACCTATGACAACCGTTAAATACGACATTACTTTGAGCACGGGAGAGTAGGCGGACCAGGACAATTGCATTTCTAACAAAAAGAACCAACTTATCTTAATGGGAAATTTTAGCAGGACATGTAAAGAAGTGCCATTGATTCATATTACTAGAGGCAGTACATTGAAAACAACATTGGTTTAACGTGTCCTTACTTTTAACAGTGTGACTGCTATATTTTACTAGTGGCATTACATAAGAGTGGCTCGGGGCAACAAACATCAGAACAGGATATCTCGGTTGGTCCCATTTTTGTTCGGTATAGCCACCTTATACTGTGTGAGGCTAGCAAATCTAGTGTTGGACTTACTCTATTGACTTGTCCCCCAGTCCCAACTTTCTTTCCTTTTTCAACCAATAGATCGGGTTTATATTGAGTTTGTACTGTGTTTCCCTTTATTTCCCTATTAGACCTAGAGACCAGTTGGATAGCCAGTCTCTGCTACTTTTCGCCCCCATTATTTCCTCTTTCGACCAAGTCCTAGATTCAGGTAACAAATCCTCCCCCACCCCCACCCCCTTTCTTCCTTGTTTGAACCAAGTAGTACTAGATTCGAGAGCATGAACTAGTTTTACCTCTTAAATGTAAAAAAATAGGTGGTTTTCGAATAGCCGATCGATCCTATCTATGAGGGGCCTGAGAAATAGTAAAAGATACAAATGCAGCGACGCCATGAGCTCGGGAAGTAGAGCAATGCCGGTTCGAAGGAAGTTATACCTGATGGCCGCCGGGATGTCGCTAGGTGGGCGGCGGGAGGCCGGATCTGCCCACACTACGACAGTGAGGAAGAAGGGGTCGGAGGCCCTCCCTCGCCAGCGGTGCTTGGGAGAGAACGGCAAGGCAGGCTGATCGGGACGCGCCCAAAAGTGGGTAAGAGCCGTCGTCGAGGACGACCGCGTGAACGTTGCACCTTCTCACCTTCCCGGCGGAGAGGATCCGGCTGGATCTGTGACCAGTGGTGAGCAGAGAGAGAGAGAGAGAGTGGCCACCGCTGGCGTGTTTAGATCTGGAGAGGCCGAGACAGTGTGAAGAGAGCAACACTAGCAAGCAAGCGTGGAGGCCCCTGCCTATATAGTGGAGTAGTACTAGTTTTCTTTTGTCTACCGGAGCCAGCTTGACCAAGTCTTCATGCACATGGCCCGGAGGCGCAGTTGTCGTCATTTTGATCTGAAGCGCTGGATTATAACATATAACATGAAAGAATGCCACATGACAAGAAATCATAACCTCACTGCCCAAAGGAGACAACATGAATCTCGATGGACAAACTAGACGAGGAACAAAGTTCAAATTAAAGATAAACTCGTAGAAAAGGGGTCTGTCGATAGATGTCCTAATTAACATAGCCGGCTTGACCTAGATGGCAGCCGAGTAGTCACTGTTCGTGCATGTGCCCCCAATGACTAGCCCAACTTAGTTGTCGTTGTTTAACCCTCGAAGTGATCCGAAGCACATGACACCTAATTTTGCGAGATGACAAGAAACCTTTTTTTATATTTCTCACCACAACTACAGCCATGTACAACACAGCCTACACAATATGTAGACGATAGCCAATCCAGGCGAGTCTGCTGGAGTTTGGTCACATGCATGGACGAACTGATCTTCCATGTCTTGCAGGATCGTCCAGGCACCAACGTAGTACAACACTTCTCTAGTACTATCGCTCGTCTCCCTATTCTATTAAGTCACCCGACTTGCGGGGCCGGGGAGTGTGCCTATGGTCGGTTCTCAATTACCGTCCCACATGTGTGTGCAAACGCAATATGACGCGTGTTCCATTCAGAGAGCAGCGTGCCAGACCGACCGACCATCTGGGGTGCGACACGAAAGCGACGGGCGTGCTGTATACTCCGTACATGTGTACCGCCGTTTTCTAGACACTTTGCTCCATGGCGCGGGTGCAATCCATGGATAAAAAATTAGTATACTATATACTATTTAAAAGTCGAGGGCGGGGCTTTTCCTGCGCGGTAGGCAGCGGGGTAGTTCCGCCTAGTCGGTTCGACAAAGATGCAAGAAGACGAGGGAGTAGGCTGCTGCAAATGTAGGGTTGTGTGATTTGACAGTGAGTTAGACAGGTGGGGCCCTGTGATTTGACTTGCCATTATCATTTTTACAGCGGCGCTACGACTAGCCTGAGTCTCCCGATTCCTTACCACCTCCATACAGGTGCCTCTCCCAATGCTCCACCATGTAGTAGAGGCCAGCTCTTGCATGAGAGCCCGCTTCTCCACTTTTTCCTTGCCTCTCTTTCCTCCACATATGCAAAAATGCCATGTAAAGCGCACTATCGTACTTACTTTTACTTGCTCCCACAGGTGCTAAGCTTGCCACATAGGCATAAAGTATGATGTGGCAAGTTAATCAAGAAGAGAGAGACTAGTTTGGTGACCCAAGGAAGAAACGGTGCTAAGCGCGTGTTCCTAGGTGAAAAGGCAATTTTGAGTCGCTAATTGAATGAAGGAAACTTAGCAACACCATTTCATTGGAAGAGGTCACTCCTTGGCTAACCTTGTAGTATGAGTGACTAAGTGATGACTATGTATGACATGCCAACATCAGATAGCCTAACGCACCGTGTTAAATCTCAAAGGCGTGACCGCGCGAGGTACGCGACGGTCGTGGTAGGCGTGACCATGATACGGGCTGCTGGCAACCCTTGGATCTGAGATCAAACGGTCGCATGCTAAGTTGCTGAAAATTTACAGAATAACCCTCCAGGATAGGATATTCACCCATAGGTCTAGAATCACGCGATGCAACCGTTCGATCTCAGATCCAAGGGCTCTCGTAAGCCCGTATCATGGGAGAATGGAAAGCCACTACCCTGTCGTTGGCACGCTGGCAGTTCGCTCCTACTCGTCCCTGCACGTCCTTCAATACTATGGCGGTTCACTCCTAGTCGTCCCGTCCATTCACATTACGGCAGTTCCACTAATCCTAACCCTCCTCCCAAATCCATGGCATCCCAAATCTCCACGATCAGCGGTGAGTACAAGGTTAGAACCATCACCGGCGATGAGTTCGACGTCATCTACACCCGTTCTTCCGTGACGGTGAAAAGATGCCTTTCTCGCTTCAGACGCATGTTTGAAGACTCAGATGATGAGTGCGTCGCTGGGCTAGATATTGAGTACACCACAGTCCTGGGACGAGAGAAGGATCTAAAGGACGAAGAGAGGAAGAAGCCCTCCGTGATCCAGGTTTGCATGCATGACTTATGCTTGGTCTACCACATATGCCATGCCGACATTGAGTGCTAGGATTCTAAGAACTTCCTCGAGAGCAACCTAGTCAAATTCGTTACTGTAGACTTTGGTAATGACAAAGAAGTCCTGCGTCGGATAGGCCTCGTTGTAGGCAACACCTTCGATCTCCAGAAGTATCGGTTGGTGTCCTCTCGTCAGCCTTCAATGCTGACCATGGCAGGAGGCATGGTTCATCCTTCATATGGTAAACTGGAGAAACCTCCATACACATTTCATCATCATGCATGGCAGCGGAATGTACTAGATATAGACCACATCCACTATGCTGCAATGGATGGCTACCTTTGCTTCAATATGTACAAGGGTTGGATGAAGTGCAACAGCCAAGTGTGCGGTTCAAGCAAAGAAGTATCGGCCAAGATGAAGAGGGACAAGGATGAAGTCGAGGACGTGGACGAGGACTCTGACTAAGGTGGCAGTGTCGTTGCTCATGGTTGTTCTAATGTAGTGTCTACTGGAATAGTTGCAAATTTTAATTTCAGGTGTGTTTAATTTAATTTGAGGGGTGTGTTGTGCTGAGCCCCCCAGCAGAACTATGTTATGTTTCTTCTTGTTACTTTAACTCTTCAGTACGTACATACTAGTATTTCTTACATTTCATCTTATAGTTGGTATAGTACTACCACTCATTTCTCCACATTATATACGTACAATATATATGGCCAACATCATATAGCCAACAGTTTAGTTGTCAAAGAATTTCAGGGTGCTTAGTTTTGTCAAAGAATTCCAGGGTGCTTAGTTTTGTTTGAGGGGTGGGTTGTGTTGGACACCATTATTGTGACTAGCCTTTTTAATAGTACTATATGCATAATTTGGCGATGAGCGCTCTCTATATGTACCACTTTTATTTAATTTCAAGTTTTGCTCCATGTCGCAATCCATCGATACTACTAGTATACAAAAGTATACATTTTTTAAAAGGCTAGAGGGAGGGGCAGTCTAGCTTGGTCGGTTTCACGAGAGGCGAGGGACTTTGTGATTTGACGGCTCATTACTGCTGGAAGGCGGGGCCTTGTGATTTGACTGCTCGTATAAATGCGCCGACGACCTGATCGAGGAGGAGAAAACAACCGTGCGGTATACTCAAGTTTTCCACTGGAGTAGTACTGCGACGGAGGAGCACAAAACACCCGATAGTTAGCATTGTTCTATTCATTCCCTCAAAAAAACCATTGTTCTATTCATGCCTCACAGAGAACGTGACACGTGCGGCGAAACACCCGAAGCAAAAGATGAAAAACAGGAGCAAAAGAAGAAGGAAGATTATCACCCCAAATGATCTAATTCACCACGGAGTCGTAACTGCTTCTTCATCGCCTCCACGACCTCCATTTCCTTGCACGTCTCCTCCGCCATCTTCTTCATTCTGTCCATGACGCGAGATTTCTCGACGCGAGCCTTCATCATCTGTTCCACGGCCACATTACGTACCTTGACAGCATCCGGGTGCTTGATGCGAAGCTTCGCCAACTCCTCCTTCTATTCCATGACGAGGGCCTACAACATCTTCATCGAGGAACTACTATTCTCACGTAGCTTCTTCCATCCGGCGTTCTTCTCCTTCAACAGGTTGATCTTGTGGCAGAGCTTCGCCTTGTCCTCTTGAAGTGGCAGGATTTCACCGTCGCCTTCTTCACTGAGGCAATGCTCTTCTTCAGCAGCATCACCAAGCCGGCAGTCAACTCCCCCTCCTGATCGAGCTCAGCGGGCTTGTCATCGAGGCTCTCCTACAGTAACTCCATCAAGCCTTGGATGCACTCCTTCTGCTTATTGAGGTGCTTTTTGAGCTGATCGGGCATGCCGTCAAGGGATAACGACTCTAGCTCCGCCGTCTCGGCATGTTTGCCTCCACGGCTAGGGCGCTCCTGGGAGCCATCGCCTGCCTGTGAGAGATCTTTCGACGTCTCTGCGTGGCGGCGAGCCCTCTTTTTTTTCTGCAACCTTGGTTGCCGCTCCCTTGTTATTAGTAGTTCTCGACCTAGAGCTCTGCTCACCGGCCATGGCAACGACGGACGAAGAAGAAGCACTTATGAGGAGGAAAGGTAGAGTAATTGTCGGTTAGGTAGTTCCCCTTTTTATAACCTAAGTACTAGCACTAGTACTAATACCTGCATAATGGGCACACGTTCAGGTTTGGTACGTACTAGTAGGTGTGAGCAGGCTTTCGAATGTGCTGGGAACAAGGTAAAGATTAATTGATGGTTTTGGTTTCGAGGCCCGAAACGGCTCCCGATGAGTTTAGCGGAACATAAATGTCAAGTACTACACTACTCAAATGCGTAAATATATGTTACTGTCAAAAATTGGCACGAAATACGAAGGAGACCAATGGAAGTACTACTAGCAACCCATGATATAACTACTCGCATGTGCGCAGTGGAGTAATAATGTCTTTCTTCCGCCCTCACGTCCACTCAATTTTCATGCGCTGTATTAATTGACCATCAAGGAAGTGAACGAATTTACACGTGCCAAATTATCACATGGTGGATCTTGGTACAAAATTGCGTCTGCCCGTGTACCCGCGTGTGCGTGGGAGGGAATGAGTGCGTGCATGGCGTGGGTGCACATCTTTGCTTCGTGCATGTACCGCCATTATGGCTCAGGGAGGACGAGTACATTCTTCTGGAACCAGCAGCATGTCACTGTGATCAATCCATGCAAGGAGGTCGCGACAACGCCTCCACATGTGCCACGTGGCTTCATGAACTGTAAGAGAGACACTATGTAGCTGCCATTGGTATTCTAATTTACGTGTTCTGCACATACTCAAAGTACTAGTAAGGTACACGTGCATTGCACGCATCAGATTTTCCAACCAAATTATGAATAAATACCACACTATAGCATGTAAGCTCTGAGTCATATATGCCTGATGTAGCCCTTCGTTTAATTCTTATATTTCATCTCATTCAAAATCAATTAGTTCTTATAGAAAATGTAAGAACGCGGGAATAGGAAAAACATGGGATTATAGTGGAATGTCGTCTTGAATCCTACAGGATTGTATGAGTGTTGGATTGTGCATAGAAAAAACGCGGAATTCTTTCAAAGAGGTTTGAGTGGATGGGATGTTTCCTACGAAATCTAGTGCAAATGAATCATATGGAAAAATTCCTATGGTTTACCTACGAATCAAACAATCAAGATAGGAAAAATTCCTAATGATTAGAATCCTCCAAAATTCCTTTGAGAATCCTTTGAATCAAAGAAGCCCTTAATCTATTTGATGATTCATGGAATTGTGCGTTGTAAAGCATAAAGTAAAAACAAATAATGGCAATTCAACTAGAAAGAAGTTTGGGGGCAGTTATGATACGGAAGATTCTAGAACAAAAGAGAACCACTGTTGTTTTGAGGTTTGTGCATTATGCTTAAGTTCAACCATGGAGTCTGCTAGATTGTACATGTGGAAAAATCCGGTGGGGGGCTAGAAGATGGTGCGAGGGGCCGAGTGGAGGGAGACTATGAAGGAATGCACAATTGCGAGATCGATATTTAGAGAGAGGGGGCGAACACGTGCGCTCTTGCACGTAGTGGCGGAGCCATGAAAAATAAATGAGCTAGGGGGGCAAGCATTGCTAATCCTTTACGAGGAGGGTCAATTCATGAACTTAAACCATTTTAGCAGCAATTGTGTAATGATCACATTCATATTAGCCTCGATATATAGTGATGTTAGGGGGGGAGGATGGCCCTTACTGCCCCTGTCTTCACCATTGTGCACGCGTCTGAGAGATGAAGCAAAAGGCATGGATGATGAGAGGGGGACGTTGGATATATAATTAATGTGGGTGTATTAGCTATATATGTTAATCCTATATAGAGAGGTATAGATTGATCGATGTGGACATGGGAAAGAGGGTGAGACCTCACTGGATATATCGGTTGATCGGTTTGTGTGGAAAATTATGAAAGACCTAGCTATATACACACATACATAGAGGAACATCGATCGTTGCACATGCACGCGTGAGAGATAAAGAATGTCTGATATGATGGAGAGGGGGGGTGTGGGGGTGTGTGCCTTCATGGGAGACCGACCTAAAGAAAAAGATTGCATGCGTGCGATGGATAATGCCGACTGGTAGTGTGTGTGCATGCATGCACGAGAGAAAGTTAGTGGTACAATTATAAAGGGAAGACTACTGTGTGGGTCTAAAAGAATAGGTGAGGTCATAATCAATGTAAAGTCGAATTCAAATATTTTGAATAAGAGATCCTGACGTTTGAAACCCATGCATGCATGAATATAATGGAGATATGCGTAGTGTGGTTTGGAAACAAGCTTGTTGTAATGTATACACATTGAACAAGGCCAGACTGATTTGAATTTGAGATACCGATGGCAGACATCATTTGGCAACGTCACATCCGTGCTTGGACACACTATTCTAATTGGAGATGATGGGCGACTTTCGCATCACATATCTATATCTATACCCCTATCTATATATAATATTTTATATTTTTTTATATTGTGTGCGGGTAACTTTAACTTTGAAAGATGGTCATTGGATGAGGTGAATCTGATGGTCCAAAGATGGCAAATTTGAACACTACTGGCCGTTGGATATCATCTAGATTCCACCAGATTTCGCCACATGTATAATCTAAAAGACTCCATGGTTGAACTTAAGCATAATGCACAAACATCAAAACACAAGCACTTCTTATTTGTTCTAGAATCTTCCATACAAGAATTGCCCAAATGTTTTTCTAGATGATTTTCCATTATTTGTTTTTTACTTTATGTCTTACAACGCACAATTCCATGAAGCTTAAAATAGATTAGCTTTCTTATAAAAACTAGATGATTTTGAATGAAATGAACTATAAGAATTGAATGAACATGTACATCATACATATATGACTCAAAGCCTGCATGCTATAATGTGGTATTTATCCATAATTTGGTTGCCAAATCTCATGCGTGCAATGCACGTGTACCTTACTCTAGTCTAAATGGTGTTTGTGTGTGTGTGTTAAGGTGCAAATTGTCTTTTTTTGGGTACATGTCAAGCTTGTTCTTCTGAAATTTCAAGCTGCGCCTTGTTATGCCGAAAATTCAAGCTACCATCTCTGTCTATCATGCTGCGAAATTCCCGCCTCTTCAACCCGTGCCTTGCTAGCCCGTAATATTTAAGATATATCTTTGTCTGGTTGTGCTCCGACAACTCCCTCCATCTCAACCCGCGCCTTGCTATTCCGAAATTACAACGCACGCGTAAACTCCCACCTCCTGTGAAATCTGACACGTGAAATGCCCGTGGTACCCTCAACCGAAAGAACCGCCTCAAATCGTCGGGGGTACTTTCGTAACTTACCCCACATTTCGGAAAAGCGCGTCTCTAAACCATGGTTCCCCACTGCCATCCCATCCGCACACCATTCATACACCGAGGGCGTGAAAACCCGCGAGGAAACCCCACACCCTGCTCCGTCCGCCACCCAGTCGGAGCCTCTTCCCCGACGACGTCGTCCACAACAACACCTCAACGTCCCTCATCCATCGTACTGGATGAGGATCCGTCTTCGATCTCATTGTCTCGCCGGTTCATCCACCCCGTCCTCCACCTCCAAGGAGCTGCCCCAACGTTCCCCTCGTCTTTCACGCCACCTCCATGCCCACACCGCCATCTTCGCCTGCACCACCGGAAGAGCATCATCATCACCGTTTCCTCGGATGAAGCTGCGGCCTAATCGGCACCACCAAAGAGGTTGTACACTAATCACCGCATTTTCTTCTTGATTCAATCTCACGGTGCTGCCGGCGCTCGGTCCCGAGCCGACACGGCGCGGCCCCATCCACGGCGGCGTCGCCGGCCACTTCCTCCACGGCATCGCTCCCTCGGCAGCGACGTCCACATCAATAGGAGCTCCTGCTGCTTTAGCTCTCGCTCGCGCTACTGCTCTGCTCTTGCTCTCGGTCCCCTGCCTGGTCTGCTCTTGCTATTGCTCTTGCTCGCGCTGCTGCTCTCGCTCTTGATCTTGCTTGCGATGCTGCTCCAATTTAGCTACACTTCAGTCGACTGAATC
>NC_057795.1:410049999-410071764 GCF_018294505.1 Triticum aestivum
GAGGGATGGCCGGGGCGGCGGCGGACCGGCGGTGGGGAGGGTTTTCGGGGCAGGCGGGGCACACCTCCGACCGCGGGCGGCGGGGGGCTGCTGTTTGGCCAGTGGTGGCTGGCGGCTCAGGGGGGTGGAGGTTGAAGATGAACCGCATGCCCTTGATTTTGTATCCAACGGCTGCAAAATCGACTGACCAGAGATGAAAAAGTCAGTCGACCGACTTGTAGCCTCACCTTGCTAGTGCGTTCAGTTTCGACAGCAAAATTCAGTTTCGACAGCAAAATTCAGTTTCGACAGTTAAGTTCAGTTTCGACAGTGAAGTTCAGTTTTGACAGTTAAGTTCAGTTTCGACAGTTGAGTTCAGAGATGAGCGGCTGATGTGTTTTACATCTAGCACTTTGTGGTTATGTATATTACGTCATGTATTGGAGATGCTATTAGTATTCCACTCAGGTTAACGTTGTTTGTTGTCTCTCTTGTCCTGCTTTAGCCTCGGCGTCGTACAACTCACCGGAGCTGCTCCAACAACGAAGCCCTCCATCACAGCGGAGGAGTACCTCGGGCTCCATCTCCAGACGCCTAAGATCTTCTTCCCCTCCTCCGACAGCCAAGTCATCCAGAGCATCCTCACCGACCAACCCAATTATGCTGAGATCAACATGGCTTCGGCCAAGAGGTTGTACACTTGTTGCATATCTTTTTTACTCTACATGTTATATATATTGTCCACTGAGCACTCGTAGTAACAGGAAATACGATAATTTTATCCTACTATATGACAAGCAATGAGGTACCAGGCAACTTAGCTATCCGTGATGGACTCTCTTGAACGCCATCATTATTTATCTCTGCGTGTTTGAGTTGTGCATTTTTCGATGGGCCTCGCAGTTGAGCTAGTATGGCAGTGGCCTGGGTCCAAAGTAATAGAAGTAACACAAAAACATTTTTTTAGTGTAGGATTTTCCTTGCTCAAGCCTGCCTACTAGAATCGCCAGTTCTTGAAAGGAAAAGTGAATGAAAAATATAGGAATTGGAAAGTTTCCTATGGTACTACTTTTCATGAATTTGGTGCAAAGCAATGGAGCAAAGAAAAACTGTAGGATTTGTTCCTTTAGTGTCTCCTTGAAAGAAAAACCATAGGAATTATAATTTCCACTTCTCCTCCTTTTCATATTCCTATTCATCAAGCACAAGACTAAGAGATAGTAGCATAATAGCATTATAACCGTACATGTTCTTGTGGTTTGACTTAATCTCACCATGCTTTTTGCATCCTGTGATCTTCCAATTATTGTTAACCAAACACACAGATTGGCAGAAATCCTGTTTTTATAATTCTCTGTTTTGCACATGCATTCCTATCCTATTCCTGTCTATTTCCTATCCTTGCATTGTTAGAATCCTCAAATTCAAACATGCCCTTACTCAATTACTTCTGTTATAGATATGTGTCAAAGAAAACCTTGTGTGGTTTGTCCTGCTCCTGTGCCGCTGTGTTCCACCCCAGCGCAGCTGCTCCAACGATGGAAGGGTTCACCACAGCAGGGATCCACTCTCCAGACTGTCTTTTGCCGCCTCAGATCTTCTTCCCTGCCGCCGGCAGCCACGACAACTGCATTACCATCATCAACTGAGTAGATGACCTTGAGGACTACACGGGTCCGCAAGAGAGGCCGCACTCTTCCGTGTCTGCTTATGTTATGCGTCGCTTAATATGATGACATGCTACATTATCATCGTGTTCACCTATTAGAGTCCGAGTCAGGTCCAAACTAATGCTGAAACTTGAGTTTTTAAATGGTTGTGGGGTACATATTGGGGCAGCAATCAGTACTATCTGTCTACTATCTGGTTAATCTCCGGTGTCTACTATGAGTTTCATGTTGGGTGCAAATAAACATTAAAGGAGCCATTATCTGTATTTTTTAACTAAAGCTATTATCTGCCTGCTATCATTGGTTTTGGGTCTATCCATAGTTTTCTACCATCACTCTGGAGTTGTGCATGCACTCCTTACATAATCTCACTATGTTTTATTCCTATGCATGCCATTTATTGTATACAATGGAACTGATCATGTAGAGCAAAAGAGACGAGCCTTGCGTGGCAATAAAATTTCATGCAGACGTCATTCCATGGTGGGCGCAAAGGCAGCCCCCCTCCACCCATTTCGGATCGTAATCAAGAGGAAGATAACTGTTCTGAGGGGGATTCAGAAGGAGAAGACCACTCCTATTTACCCATGAGGTCTTCGCTCTAACTTGGCATGCTGATGTTGGTAATATCATGCATATGGTGCCTTGCATTGCTTACTGTATACACTAAAGATGTCATCTGCTTAGTTTAGACATGCTTTGTGTCAATGCCATATGTTTAGTTTCTTTATCGTATATGTGAATCATGCAATGCCATCTTGTCTAGCCAGGCATCATATATGTGAATTTTGCAATGCCACCCTGGTTAGCCAGTCATCTTATATGTGAATTATATCATGCCATCATTTTTTATTACGTGTTAAATTTGTCAACAATTTTAGTACATTCATTTACTCTTCCTGTGCATCAGCCATTCGGCACGGTCATGGAAAAATCTGGAGTGGAAACAAGGTCTTCAGAGCAGACAATGCTATCTGACGAAGCGCATGTCTTGCTGGTTACCGATAGCTCCTCGGAGGAGGATTCAGAGACAGATCACCAGCCATATTTCCCCCCTCGAGGTGCATTCCCTAACTTGGCAGGGTTATGTTACTCATATCATGTGTATGGTATCTTGCATTGCTATGTCATTTGCTTAGTTTAGACATGCTTTGTGTGAATGCCACCTGTTTAGTGTCTAATTACCATATATGTGAATTGTGCAATGCCATCTTGTTGCAAGACATTATATATGTGAATTATGCAATGTTATCTTGTTGCAAGGCATTATGTATGTGAATTATGCAATGCCATGCTGTTTAGGCAAGCATCATATATGTGGATTATATCATGCCGTCCTTTTTTTGTATTTCTCATTGCTTTTGTCAACAATGTTTGTATATTCAACTGCTCTTCCTATGCATCAGCCATTTGAATTGGTGACGGAGAAATCTCGAGTGAAAACAAGGTCTTCAGAGCAGACAATGCTACCTGCTGAAGAAAATATCTTGCTGGTTACAGATAGCTCTTCAAAGGAGGATTCAGAGGCAGATGACCAGTCCTATTATCCCCCTGAGGTGTATGCTCAAACTTGGCAGGGTTATATTACTCATATAATGCATATGTTTTATTGCAATGCTTAGTTTTTACATCATATACACAATATTGAATGCCATCTCCTTAGTTGACACATCATATATGCGATTGCCCTTTGCTCACTTCCTTAGTATATAAATCATATATTTGAATTATGTCATGCCATGATCTTTACATAGACAGCATGTATCTGAATTATGGCATGCCAACCCATTTTCTAAAGACATAATATAGTTATATCATCTCATCCTGTTTACATAGTCATCATATTTTAAATTATGTCATTCTATCCGTGGATTATATCATGCCATCATGTTTCCATCGACCGCATGTTTGTGATTTATGGCATGCCAACCACTTTAATAGACACATCGTATAGTTATATCATGTCATCCTGTTTACATAGTCATCATATTTTGAAATATGTCATTCTATCCTGTTTAGTTAGCCATCATACATGTGAAATTGTGTCATGCTATCCTGTTTAATTAGCCATCATATATGTGAAATTATGTCCTGCTAGTATGTTTGCTTAGACAACATAAATGTGAATTATTTCATGCCCTGTTTTATTCCCTACTATCCATTGCACCTGTCTATCTTACAATGTATGTACATTCAATTACTTTTCTTGTTTATCAGCCATTTCAATTGGAGGGAGTGATGGCAGTATCCGTGGGAGTAAAAACACGGTCATCAGAAAAGATCGTGCTACCTGTCGATGCAGATAGAACCACGGTTGTACTTGCCCAAGAACCAGCCCCACCACACATAACCCACACTCATGCAGATTGTACCCCTACCCTGTTGGACAGAGAACCAGCTACACCCCTTCTAACCCCAACCCCAGTAGATAGACACCCAGTTCCATTGATATAGCACCGTCTCCACCACAGAGCACCCAAACACGAGCAGTTAGTAAGGCAACTACAGTGCCCAAATCATGAGGACCACCACTTCGAACCCGAAGTCAACACTTAAAGCAGAAGAAGAACTGTTCTCAGGTCAGGTTCCATAGCTATGGTTCATACTACTTTGCTCTTGCATCACTGTATTTACTGATACCAACTAATTTCAAATTTGAAGGATGCAATTGAAACTCCAATGGCGCAACAGGTATGTTTTAAACCTATTTCTTCAACGTGTTTGGCTGTTTGTTGTTGTAACTTGCTCTATGTTGATTTCAGTTTCAATTGAATAAACAGTTATGTTCTCATGCCATGCACATTACAAGTGTTGTTATTGCTGTGTAGTTTCCCACACTTATATTATGTCTATGTTGCTTTGTCTTACATAGATATGATTCGAACTGTATCTATCTTGATTTGGCAACATAAACTAGAATGATAAATACCATACATTGACCATACTACATAGATATATGTTTGTTTCATGCTGTTATCCTGTCCACCTTACTACTGAACTGGTTTACCAAAATGAGTTTCATATACTACATTCTAAACATGAGATATGTTTGTTTGTTTCTCTTTTAGAATGCGGATAAAATATTGGAGAAGAGTACCCTATTATGCAATGGTAAAGGAAGTAATGTAGATAAGGTTCAAGATAGTGAGACATCCCTGTTGGTCTCTAAGAAAGCTGATAAAAACTATATTGAAGACACTGAGACAACCCCAAAGTCTTCTCTTGATGTAGTGTTCGAGTTACTGACTACCACTGCTGGCACCAGCTCTTCGAACTCTTTGCCTGAATCAGTTCGGCTTCTTGAGTCTCAACTTCAAGTTGAAAGACATCGATCAGATGTTATGCGACAGGAAGCCGAAGGACTAAGGACATCCCTGCAGAATTCAGATGCATACTTTCTGGTGCAACAGCAAGCGCTAGAGGACTTAAGCGCCAAACAAGAGAAAGTTAATAAGCTTGCTAAGCATCTTGCCAGCATTATGGGTACCCAGGATATTGTTTCTTGAGCTCTTCTGAAGTGGTTTCAGTTCTGGACTTGTTTTGTTGTGGCGTTTATATGCTACTGTGTTCACTATATTTGCACTGGTGGCGAACTTTGATGCCTAGTGGATGTAATATGTGTAAGAGTCGTGATAGCCAAGTGTAAGTTGCTTGCTTATTTATTTCCTTGTTGTCGTGTTTATTTGTTTGCTTGTAGTCAGTGCAGGTCTTTTTCTGCGGTTTGCTAGTGGCTACAATAACCTATTTTTTAAAACTAGGCCATAATAACCATGGGCTAATATTTACTGTAGTGACACTATGCCTCCTACGGGCCGACAGTGGGCCTTCTACGGGCCGTATAAGCAGTGGGCCTTCTACGGGCCGTAGAAGCAGTGGGCCTTCTATGGGCCATAGAAGCAGTGGGCCTTCTACGGGCCATAGAAACAGTGGTCCTTCTATGGGCCGTAGAAACAATGGGTCTTATACGAGCCGTATGATCGATTGGCCAAACATGGGCCAAATAGACCGCATTCAGGCCGTAAACAGGCTAGAGTTGGAATCATCCGTTCATGGGCCGACCATAACGGGCCATCGTTAGTAGGCCATATTTGATGACGCTATGAAAACGGCCCAACGTATTAATGCACCACAAACGGGCCGACTGTAACCACGGGCTGAATTTGGCCCACAAGCAGAAAATGACAGTAATGGGCCGTAAGTAAACGAATGCTGGAAATGAGCCCAACAATAAATGGGCTCTGGGAAGGCCGAAAGATAACATGGGCTGGAAACGGCCCACCGTAATAACAGGCCATTAATGGGTATAAAGTGATACACTGTTCTTTACGGGCCAGTTTCACCACGGGCCGTTAATGGGTGTAAAGTGATACACTGTTCATTACGGGCCAGTTTCACCATGGGTCGTTAATAGGCCAAGAGTTACGTAGGGCCTCATATGGGCCGAAAGACGTCATGGGCCATACATGGGCCAGAAGTGAAAACAGGCTGGAATCATATTGGATGGCCCAGATGACGCTACTACGCCTAATTCGAATAGGGCGTAACGGGGCTTGGGTTAGCGGGTTGTAAATGGGTATATGCGAACATGCCGTTAACAGGCTTTCCATGGGCCGGCCCGCCACCTTTTGACTAAGTCAAACGGGCCGGCCTTTTCACAGGAATGGGCCTGTGTTGGGCCGTGCCATCTGTCGACGTATCATAGGCGCCTTATGTCCAATGAGTGGATGGCATCTGTCCCAGCGATGAGCCGACACGTGCTTCCTCCAGCCAGTGATGATTTTACACATGGAAAATCCCCATTGGTCGGGGCTGTTAACGGGTTATCGGATCCAAAACCCGACCGGATAGCTTAACGGCGTTCCGTTACGGTGGATGCCACGTGTCGGTCACCCTTGACAAAAGCACTTCTGTGACGCGCGATTTATCGTCATGGAAGTGGACACTTCCATGATGATAATTTTGGTAATGTCATGGAACACTTCTAGACAGCACAGGTATGACTATCTTGATTCTGTCATAAATTTGTCATGGATGTACATGCATGACAGAAAACGCGACCTACTGTGACAAACACGTATCATCACGGAAGTGTATTTTTTTGTAGTGTCTGGCACCTCTACAAATCCCTGCTTCCCTCTGCGAAGGGCCTATCTATTTACTTTTATGTTGAGTCATCACCCTCTTATTAAAAAGCACCCACTGGAGAGCACCGCTGTCATTTGCATGCATTACTATTAATTTATATTGGGTATGACTTGACTGGATCTCTTTTACCATGAATTACAATGTTTAGTCAGTCCCTGATCTTTAAAGGTGCTCTGCATTTATGTTTTGCGGTCTCGGAAAGGGCTAGCGAGATACCATCTTGTTATATCATATTATGATTGTTTTGATAAAGCGTTGTCATCCGAGTTTTATTATTATTGCTCGCTAGTTGATTATGCCATTGATATGAGTGAACATGAGACCTAAGTGTCATTGTGAATATGGTTAGTTCATAATACTTGCTGAAAACTTGAATGTTGGCTTTACATATTTACAACAACAAGAGCAAATAGAGTTTGTAAAAGTTTTTCTTTATCACTTTCAGTTGATCAACTGAATTGCTTGAGGACAAGCAAAGGTTTAAGCTTGGGGGAGTTGATACGTCTCTGTCGTATCTACTTTTCCAAACACTTTTGCCCTTGTTTTGGGCTCTAACTTGCATGATTTGAATGAAACTAACCCGGACTAACGCTGTTTTTAGCAGAACTGCCATGGTGTTATTTTTGTGCAGAAATAAAAGTTCTCGGAATGACCTGAAAATCCACGGAGGAACTTTTCAGAAAATATAAAAATACTAGCAAAAGAATCAAGGCCAGGGGGCCCACACCCTGTCCACGAGGGTGGGGGGCACGCCCCCTCGCCCTGGGCGCGCCCCCCTGCCTCATGGACCCCCTGGATGTCCATCGACCTCAACTCCAACTCTATATATTTGCTTTCACAGAGAAAAAACAAAGAGAAAGTTTCATCGCGTTTTACGATACGGAGCTACCGCCAAGCCCTAATCTCTCTTGGGAGGGCTGATCTGGAGTCTGTTTGGGGCTCCGGAGAGGGGGATTCATCGCTGTCGTCATCATCAACTATCCTCCATCACCAATTTCATGATGCTCACCGCCATGCGTGAGTAATTCCATCGTAGGCTTGCTGGACGGTGATGGGTTGGATGAGATTTACCATGTAATCAAGTTAGTTTTGTTAGTGTTTGATCCCTTGTATCCACTATGTTCTGAGATTGATGTTGCTATGACTTTGCTATGCTTAATGCTTGTCACTAGGGCCCGAGTGCCATGATTGCAGATCTGAACCTATTATGTTTTCATGAATATATGTGAGTTCTTGATCCTATCTTGCAAGTCTATAGTCACCTATTATGTGTTATGATCCGACAACCCCGAAGTGACAATAATCGGGATACTTCTCGATGATGACCGTAGTTTGAGGAGTTCATGTATTCACTATGTGTTAATGCTTTGGTCCGGTACTCTATTAAATGGAGACCTTAATATCCCTTAGTTTCCACTAGGACCCCGCTGCCACGGGAGGGTAGGACAAAAGATGCCATGCAAGCTCTTTTCCATAAGCACGTATGACTATATTCGGAATACATGCCTACATTACATTGATGAACTGGAGCTAGTTCTGTGTCACGCTTTGTTATAACTATTACATGAGGAATCGCATCCGACATAATTATCCATCATTGATCCAATGCCTACGAGCTTTTCACATATTGTGCTTTGCTTATTTACTTTACTGTTGCTACTGTTACAATCACTACAAAACTGCTATCGTTACTTTTATCACTGTTACCATTACTATCATACTACTTTGCTACTCTGCAAATACTAAGTTATCCAGGTGTGGTTGAATTGACAACTCAACTGCTAATACTTGAGAATATTCTTTGGCTCCCCTTGTGTCGAATCAATAAATTTGGGTTGAATACTCTACCCTCGAAAACTGTTGCGATTCCCTATACTTGTGGGTTATCAACCACCTCGTGGTCGAGACAGAGCGGCTAGCAATGCCACACACAAGCCCGAACCCCCTCCCCGTAAAGGAAGGGAGGTTGCGGCTCCGGACCAGAAACATGATCTATGTGAGGACCTGGACAAAAAGGCTGGCAAAACCAGGTCCATCTATGGATCCAGGGAACGTGCTCCTACACGGGACCACGATTATCAAACCAAATATGTCGGTCATTTACTAGTTCGAAACCAATACCGAACATTACAACCGCAGGACCCATGCCACGACACAGCCAAATATAGGGGTGCCGCACACCCCCTGTGCTTCACCGATGAGAACACGATTTTCCAGAAGGGTTTAAACCCGTAAACACTGAGGCATATGACGGAACGATGGACCCTACGGTTTGGATAGAAGACTTTATTCTTCACATCCACATGACTCGCGGAGATGATCTCCACGCCATCAAATACTTACCTCTCAAGCTAAAAGGACCAGCTCGACACTGGCTGAAAAGCCTCCCCGAAAACTCCATTGGAAGCTGGGAAGAACTTGAGGACACTTTCCGGGCCAATTTCCAAGGAACCTATGTCCGGCCCCCAGATGCAGACGATCTAAGTCACATAATCCAACAACCCGGAGAATCACCCCGTAAGCTTTGGAACCGGTTTCTCACTAAGAAAAACCAAATCGCTGATTGTCCAGACGCCTAGGCCTTAGCAGCCTTCAAACACAGTGTCCGGGACGAATGGCTAGCCAGACACCGCGTCCAGGAAAAGCCAAGGACAATGGCAGCCCTAACTACACTCATGACCCGCTTTTGCGCGGGTGAGGACAGCTGGTTAGCCCGTAGCAGCACCAGTGATCCCGGCACATATGAGGTCAGGGATGGCAACGGAAAACCGCGACGCAACAAAAACAAACATCGGAACAATGAAGAAAGCCCAGACAATACAATGGTAAATGCTGGATTCAGGGGTTCCAAACCCGGTCAACGGAAGAAGTCATTTAAAGACAATGAAGACGGTCCATCCAGCCTAGATAAAATTCTAGACAGGCTCTGCCAGATCCACAGCAACCCAGCTAACCTGTGAACCATACCAACTATAGTTGTTGGGTCTTCAAGGAGGCCGGCAAACTCAATGCCGAACATAAAGGGAATGGACCTTAGAGCGAAGACGAGGACGAACCTCGTCAGACGAACATGGGGGGACAAAAGAAATTTCCACCGGAGATCAAAATAGTGAACATGATCTATGTCACTCATATCCCAAAGAGGGAGCACAAACACGCACTCCGAGATGTCTATGTCGTTGAGCCAGTCGCCCCCAAATTCAACCCATGGTCGGCCTGTCCGATCACCTTTGATCGTAGGGATCATCTGACTAGTATCCGTCACGGGGGTTTGGCTGCCTTAGTGCTCGATCCAATAATAGACGGATACCCCTCACTCGAGTCCTTATGGACGGCGACAGTAGTCTCATTCTGATATATCAGGACACTGTCTGCAAGATGGGGATAGACCCGTCAAGAATCAATCCAAGCAGCACTACCTTTAAAGGAGTTATACCAGGCATAGAAGCCCGCTGCACGGGCTCTTTAACATTGGAAGTCGTATTCGGCTCTCCTGATAACTTTCAAAGCAAAGAGTTAATCATCGACATAGCTCCATTCCAACGTGGCTATCATGCACTACTCGGAAGAACGGCCTTCACCCGTTTTAATGCAGTCCCGCATTACGCTTATCCAAAACTCAAAATGCCTGGTCCACGTGGCGTCATTACGATCAGTGGAAACATGGAGCGCTCTCTTCGTACAGAAGAATACACGGTGCTTCTACCAGTCAAAGCACAAAACGGCCTAGTCAAGCCGAGCAGCTCATCGGTCATTAAGACCGCAGACACAACTAAACGTGTCCGGCGCACACCTCAGCGCAGCAGCTCAGATAAACCCGATCTCAATTAGCATTTACGCCCCCATCGACCGCCCCATAAGGAAATAGCACGCGTGCCACGTATACACAAATATAAACTCAAAATTCCTTGGGTGGCGCCGGGGGCACACTGCACACAAAAAGTCCATAGTTTGGCTCGACCCTATTCAGACTCCAGAAGTTATATTTCACGATTCATTAAAACGAACCAGCTTTACTTACAGCCACACCAGCTTCTTTTACCTGGTTTTTGCCCTTTTTTTACAGATGGACATCACACTATACCCTTCAAGGACACTTCACAATGGAGAAAACGGCGCAGACATGCAGCAGGGCCCCGCATTAAGGTTTCTTTTTAAATTAAGACCCTTTGTAAACCTTGTTATCTCTTTTTGTTTTAATACTTTCCTGGCATGTAAAATGTACAAGAAAGATATCGGCATTACCTACAAATATACGGCTCGCCGTACTAAAGTGGATGTTATAGAAGCAGCTTGGTTCGTATTGCGTTTTAAGCTTTATACTCTCACCACCTACGTTCTTTCCCCACGTCAGATTACCATACGTGCCTTCACATCAGGGTCTATTACCAGGGGCTGTATTCAGCCTATTATATATTGAAAAGTCCGAACACCTATAGGGAGTGTTCGGCATCGCAAGTTTCGCCTTATATGCATCAGCTCCAAATCATGTCTTTTGTCAATAGTTGGTTTTCCCGGCTCCTGTTCTTACTACCTTATGTTCCGCTCTATCGGCTAGGGTAGTAAAGGGAGAACTACTGTGAATGTGTCCTTGTTCATCCGGATGACCACCTCAGTACAGAAAGCCGAAAACTGACTGTCATGATGAGGTGAGAGCTGGTCAACTACTCGATGACTCTGTGGAATCTTCGCGATTCCTCCGCATTAACGAAGGACCATCTTCCCGGTCACGTATGTAAATGCACTGTATTCGGATAACCGCGGACATACCAGGGGCTATATCATAGACCCACCGTCAATCTCCTATGGCTAAGTGAAAGTGTTAAAGCCCTATAGTTTGATTGCCTTGTTCGCCACACTAACACCTCCTTAACTGACCAATACGTTGGGTCAAGTGTGATCAAGTGCTTTTCCAAACACCCCCGTGTTATATGCGAGGGGTCTGAAGTCGACGACTGGCAAACTTTCAGATTATATATATATATATATAAATGGCCGCACAGGAGGCACCAAAACTTTTCAGGCAAAAGTATAAATATATAGCATTAAAACATATCATAATATTGTTTTTACAATTTCAGTACATTTCACTCAAACATACCATCTTTCGAGCACTAACCCTCTATCAAGCGGGCACCTTCTAGGACATCTTCAAAGTAATGTTCTGGCACATTAGGATCCTTGCCTTCGGGTGGACTCCATGCTGCAATATCGGTGGCCTTCATCTTCGCCCAATACGTCTTTGAAAGCACAAGTGCTCCCTAGGTGGTTTTGGTAATTAATGTCAACATATCTCTTGTTGGACTAACACTTTTATCTAGTATATTTCAGATAAGTTCAACATTGGAGTGGCATGGACTAAAGGATGTGGGAACTCCTTCAAGATGCTAAGGACAAAGGATTGGCTAAAGCTTCAAGCTCAAGACTCTTCATTTTACATTTCAGTGATCCAAGATCACATTGAGTCTATAGGAAAAGCCAATACTATCAAGGAGGGATGAGGTATTGCTTAATGAGCCTCTTGCTTCATGTGCTTTGTGATATGCTCCAAAACCCTCAACCACTTTCTCACATCCACATATGTCCTAAACCTAAAGTCAATCTCGGCGCCACTGATTCTTTCTATCCGGCGCCACCGAGTTTTGATGTCTTAGCGACTGCCACAAACCCTAGGCAAATTGGTCTCACCGATAGGGATCTCGGTCTCCCCGAGATGGGATTGTAATATCTCTGTGTGTGCCCATTATCAAAATCGGTCTCACCGAGTTTGAGCAATCGGTACTACCGAGATTACAATGCAAACTTCCTAGTTGACTCATTACCAAAATCGGTCCCACCGAGTTTGATAATCGATCCAACCGAGTTTTCCTGACCAACTCTCTGGTTAGCTTGATTACCAAAATCAGTCTCACCGAGTTTGTGTAATCGGTCTCACCGAGATTACGTTATGCCCTAACCCTAACCATATCGGTTCTACAGAGTTGCATTTCGGTCCCACCGAAAATCCTAACAGTCACTAAATTTGTCAAATCGGTCCGACCGAGTTTCTCAATTCGGTCCCACCGAGTTTGGTAAATTGTGTGTAACGGTTAGATTTTGTGTGGAGGCTATATATACCCCTCCACCTCCTCTTCATTCGTGGAGAGAGCCATCAGACTAAACCTACACTTCCAGCATCCTATTTCTGAGAGGCAACTACCTACTCATATGTTGATCTCTAGCCAAGATTTTCCATTCCTACCATATGAATCTTGATCTCTAGCCTTCCCAAGTTGCTTTCCACTCAAATCCTCTTTCCACCAGATCCAAATCCTATGAGAGAGAGTTGAGTGTTGGGGAGACTATCATTTGAAGCACAAGAGCAAGGAGTTCATCATCAACGCACCATTTGTTACTTCTTGGAGAGTGGTGTCTCCTAGATTGGCTAGGTGTCACTTGGGAGCCTCCGACAAGATTGTGGAGTTGAACCAAGGAGTTTGTAAGGGCAAGGAGATCGCCTACTTCGTGAAGATCTAACACTAGTGAGGCAAGTCCTTCGTGGGCGACGGCCATGGTGGGATAGACAAGGTTGCTACTTCATGGACCCTTCGTGGGTGGAGCCCTCCATGGACTCGCGCAGCCGTTACCCTTCGTGGACTCAAGTCTTCATCAACGTGGATGTACGATAGCACCACCTATCGAAACCACGCCAAAAACATCTGTGTCTCCAATTGCGTTCGAATCCTCCAAACCCTTTCCTTTACATTCTTGCAAATTTCATGCTTTACTTTCCGCTGCTCATATACTCTTTGCATGCTTGCTTGCTATGTGCTGTGAATGTTAAATTTGTGCCTAAACTCCACTTAAACTTTAAAAGGCTAGAAACTGCAACTTTGGTACTTAGTGTCTAATCACCCCCCCTCTAGACACCTCTTCTCATGGTCCTACAAGTGGTATCAGAGAATTGGTCTCCATTGCTTTGGTTTAATCACCATTGGAGGAAGATGGATGAGTCTACTTTGGGGAGGCTTAGACATAGAGTGCCTATTCTTGATGGGGAGTACTTTCATGAGTGGAAAAATTAGATGCTTGTAATTTTCAATCAATATCATTTTAACAAGTACATTGCTAGTCCTTGTGCACCTTGTGTTGATCCTATGCATCCTACCCCTGATGAGTCTATTGACATGATTAGGAATGTTAGAACTGTTAATCTTATCACTAGAGGCTTCCCTAAAAACTTGATTATAAATCTACCTACTCTTGAGTGTGCCTACACTATATGGAAATTTCTTGAGGAACGATTTCCTGATTATTCTTTGAAAAATCTTGATGAAATTCTTCATAAGTCTATTGCCTTGCGTAAGATGAATTCTAGTGATCCTATGTTTGGTGATTGTCTATTTGAGCTTACAAACCTTATGCGTGCCAAAGGAAATGTTGGTATTATTAGTGATATTATTTCTAAAGCTATAAAAATTCATAGACAAGATCATTGTCAAAATCACTCTAACGAATCACCCTCTCTAGGATTTGATCCACCACATGACGATGTTGAACATGGATACTATGATGAGGATGATGATAGTGACTTCGATCTTGATGATGCAATGAGACATTTTGGTCTTATGGCAAATCTTCGGGGATATATGTCAGGAGGAAAGGAATGGATCCTTGACAGTGGATGTACCGATCACATGACCGGAGATAAAGACATGTTTCGTGAGCTTGCTGATAATGATAGTCCTCGAAAGTATGTCACTTTCGGTGACAACTCAAAGGGTAAGGTGGTTGGCCTCGGTAAGGTGGCCATCTCACATGATAGCTCCATTCAGAATGTCATGCTCGTTGAATCTCTTGGATATAACTTACTTTCAGTATCTAGACTTGCTGACTTTGGTTTTAATGTCTTATTTACAGAAGTTGATTGCCAAGTGTTTCGTCGAGACAATCATAAAATGGTCTTTACCGGTATACGTAGAGGTGATCTTTACATTGTTGATTTCACTAAAAAGGCCCAACCTAAAACTTGCTTCATTGCTAAATCCTCAAAAGGCTGGTTATGGCATAGACGACTAGGTCACATTGGCATGAGAAACCTTGACAAGCTTATTAAGGGAAATCATATCCTTGGAGTTAATGATGTCATATTTGATAAGGATAGACTTTGCACTGCTTGTCAGGCAGGTAAACAGGTTGGAGGAAGGCATCCTGTGAAGAACATCATGACCACAAAGAGGCCACCTGAGCTACTTCACATGGATCTCTTTGGTCCCAACTCTTACAAGAGTCTCGGTAGAAATTCTTTTGGTCTAGTTATAGTTGATGATATTTCCAGATTTACCTGGGTGTACTTTCTCGATGATAAATCGCAGGTTCCGAAGATCTTCAAAAACTTCGCTAGGAAGGCCCAAAATCAGTTTGAAGTGAAGATCAAGAAGGTTCGCAGTGACAACGGAACAGAGTTCAAGAACGCAAATGTGGACACCTTTCTTGACGAAGAAGGGATTTCACACGAGTTCTCGGCTACGTACACACCTCAACAAAATGGAGTTGTTGAGAGGAAGAACCGGACGCTCATCGAAATGGCGAGAATGATGCTTGATGAGTACAAGACGCCGAAGCACTTTTGGGCAGAGGCGGTTGAGACAGCTTGTCATGCAACAAATCGCTTGTATCTTCACAAGCTACTCGGCAAGACAGCATACAAGCTCCTCACCGGTAACAAACCCCAAGTTGGATACTTTCGAATATTCGGCTCCAAGTGCTACATTCTTGATAAGCATCGTCGTTGTAAATTTGCTCCTAAGGCTCATGAAGGTTTCCTATTAGGTTATGGATTAAACTCTCACACATACTGTGTCTACAACAATTTCACCCGAAAGGTTGAAGAGACGGTAGATGTGAAGTTTGATGAATCTAACGGCTCACAAGTGGAGCAACTGCCAATTGATGTAGGAGACAAAGATCCTTCAGAAGCAATCCAAGACTTGTCTATTGGAAAGGTTCGTCCAACGGAGGTGAAGGAGAGTACCTCGTCTGTCCAAGTGGAAACTTCTACTTCACGATAAGGTGAACCAAGAGTTGATACGGAAGCATCCACAAGTGGGACACACCAAGATAAAGGAAAAATGAGGAAGTGCCTCAAGATGAACATCAACGACCTCCTTCTCCACCACGACAAGAGAACAACAATGCCAACAATGAAGAAGGCCAAGAAGAAGAACAAGATGAAGAAGATGTTCAACGAAGATCCAAGCAAAAGCTTTCACGAGTTCAAGCAGGAATTGCGAAAGACCACCCCGTCTAGAAAATCTACAATGATATTCAAACCGGGAGAATCACTCGCTCTATAACTCGTCCAGCTAACTTTGGTGAAAACTATTCTTTCATCTCTAGCATTGTTATGAAGGTCGAAGAAGCGTTGGAAGATCCGGATTGGATAAATGCTATGCATGAAGAGCTACACAACTTTGAGAGGAACCAAGTTTGGACATTGGTTGAGAAGCCCGACAACAACCACAACATCATCGGTACCAAATGGGTGTTTCACAACAAGCAAGATGAAGATGGACAAGTAGTTCGCAACAAATCACGTCTCATCACCCAAGGCTACACACAAGTCGAAGGTATGGACTATGGTGAGACTTATGCTCCCGTTGCTAGACTTGAGTCTATTCGCATCTTACTTGCCTATGCTAATCACCATGATATCA
Organism: Triticum aestivum; assembly: GCF_018294505.1. NCBI lineage: Eukaryota > Viridiplantae > Streptophyta > Magnoliopsida > Poales > Poaceae > Triticum > Triticum aestivum. The sequence continues at coordinate 410,066,489 of NC_057795.1, forward strand.
CATTGTACCAAATGGACATTAAAAGTGCTTTTCTAAATTGTGAAATAGAGGAGGAAGTTTATGTTAAACAACCTCCTGGCTTTGTCAATCCTAAGAAACCCAATCATGTTTACAAACTTCACAAAGCTCTTTATGGTCTTAAACAAGCTCCTAGAGCATGGTATAAATGCTTGACCAAGTTCCTTATTGAAAAAGGCTTTGGAATTGGGAAAATTGATTCCACACTCTTTACTAAAAGGGTTAATGGTGAACTATTTGTGTGCCAAATCTATGTTGATGATATTATATTTGTTTCAACTAACCCTCATTTTAATGAGAAGTTTGGAAAGCTAATGTCGGAGAAATTTGAGATGTCAATAATGAGTGAACTCAAATTCTTTCTTGGGTTGCAAATCAAGCAAACTAAGGAAGGTACTTTTGTCTCTCAAATGAAGTACACTAAGGACTTATTCAAGAAGTTCAATATGCAAGAATGCAAAGGTATGTCTACACCCATGCCTACTAGTGGACATCTTGATTTGACCAACGATGGTGAACCGGTTGATCAAAAGGTTTATCGCTCTATGATTGGTTCACTGTTATATCTATGTGCTTCACGACCCGATATTATGCTAAGTGTGTGCATGTGTGCACGATATCAAGCTGCTCCTAAAGAATGTCATCTTAAGGCTGTGAAAAGGATAATGAGATACTTAATCCATACACCAAATTTTGGCATTTGGTATCCTAAGAGGGCCTCTTTCGATCTTGTTGGCTACTCCGACTCGGACTATGCCGGAGACAAGGTTGATAGAAAGTCCACTTCGGGTATTTGTCAATTCCTTGGTAGATCTCTTGTGTCTTGGTCTTCCAAGAAACAAAACTCGGTATCCTTATCCACCGCCGAAGCGGAATACATTGCCGCTGGTTCATGTTGTGCTCAATTACTTTGGATGACCCAAACTCTTAAAGATTATGGGATATATGTGAAACATGTTCCATTGCTTGACAATGAAAGTGCTATCAAAATTGGTCACAATCCTATGCAACATTCTCGAACTAAGCATATTGAAGTTCGTCATCATTTCATTCGAGATCATGTTGCTAAGGGTGACATTGATCTTAAGCATGTTCGCACTGAAAAGCAATTAGCGGATATATTCACTAAACCTCTTGATGAGAAAGTGTTTTGCAGGTTGAGAGGAGAATTGAACATCATTGATGCTTCAAACTTGGAGTAGAAACTCCATTGGATACATGCAAGACATGAGCTTATGACTAATCCTTGATATTTCTCTTATGATGAAAATCTTATGTCTGGGATATATTTGTATCTTGCATGCTATAACCCTTGTAGGTACTTGGTTGAATCAAATTCCATGAGATTGTAACCTACTCATATCTTGAGCAATCTCTACATCACCAAGTCTCCACAAAGGTGGTTGAAGACAAGGAAGCACAAAACCTTTCAAACATATCCTCTGACAAACTCTATGTTAAATTTCATGATTGTCAATTTTGGATACACAAGTGCTCTTCCTTGCAAGAACTAACCCATGTAGGTAGATGGACTCAAATTCCAAGTGGTGCTCAAAATTCTTGATAAGCTACATCAACCTCGAGCAACTCACACAAGTTCAACTACATGGACAACACCACCAACCAAGGTATGTTATTCCATCTTAGAGAAGCTTTACTCCAAGTCATGAGCTAAAGCAACTCGACAAGATGTGAATACATCAAGATGCTTAAATGAAAAATGGCAACCCCATTTTGAGCTTAAACGATGAGTATGACCTATGATCAAGTGATCTCACTTGACTCCTAAGTCAATATACTCTAACATAGGTGACTTCATCGCCGACGATCTCTAGATGAAGTTCCCTTGTGTTTTCCTCTGTGTTTTTGCATTTGTTTCATGCACATGTATTTCCCCATTCAAAAAAAACTTCATCTAGATTTCTTTCTGTTTGCTCTGCATTTTCTGCATCCAATTCCTTGCATATCATTCAGTAAATTCTTTGCAAATCTTTGTGAGATCTTTCTAGTCTAGTGAGCTGAGGTGACAAGTGTTTTCCCTGTGATGAACTCGGTTACACCGGTTTGTTATTTTCGGTCCAATCAAACACTTTCGGTACCACCGAAGCATACCACTCGGTGCCACCGATTCCACAACAGGAAAAAACAGTTTGCCACTTATTCTGTGTTTCTTCTGATCCAGCTCCACTCAATGAATCTTGTCCTCTACAAGCATCACATTTTTTATCATTGCTTTATGTTGTGACTCAAGGATCAAACCCATTCACGTCAAATTCCAGAGAGAGAGAGATACATCTTTATCAAGCCCTTCTTGTAAATTGATGTCAAAGGGGGAGAGAGAGATCACATCAAAGCTTATCATTTAGAGAGAGAGATCACATCTCAGAGGGAGAGAGAGAAGATCCTTCAAGGGGAGAGAGAGATCTCCAGGGGGAGAGAATACTAGTAGAAAGTATTTCTCAAGGATCCCAGATGCTTGGTGTTCAAGAGGAGAGATGCCACATGTCTTCTTGAGGGGAAAGGCATGTTCATATGTGCTTATTTGCATTAGCTTGCATTAGCTCTATTCTTTATATCTTTCAGCTCTGATTTTCTATTCCCTATCTTCTCCCAGTATCCCATGTTAGATTCAGGGGGAGCAAGACATCTAAGGGAAAGAAATCATTTAAATTCATTGCATATCTTTACTCTTGGGGACATATCCAATCAACTGTAGTACTTAGTACTCACTCTCTACATGTCATCCTAGTCTTGGTATTCTTGTGGTTTCTTCTGTTTGCTCTGGCTAGTAGATGTATCTGTGTTATCTAACCTTGTTTACACAGGTTCATTCCATCCTAAGCCTACTCAAGACTACAAGGTAAGCATATGCATCACAATCATGTGCATGAGGAATTCTTGCTGATGTACATACTATTTGCAAGAAGGACTCATGGGCATGAAGGTATTTCCTTTAATATTTTCTTGCTCTGATGCATATGGCCAAGATACATGTAACACATTGCCTGCTCTATCATGGTTATACTATCACATGCTTCTATATTTCATATTCACATGATTTCATACATGTAGGGGGAGCCTATGCTTGTTACATGTCTTTCCAAAGCTTTACTTGCTATTCTTTATATCCTTAGCTAAAGCTTTGATGTATGTTGTCATCAATTACCAAAAAGGGGGAGATTGAAAGCACAAGTGCTCCCTAGGTGGTTTTGGTAATTAATGTCAACATATCTCTTGTTGGACTAACACTTTTATCTAGTATATTTCAGATAAGTTCAACATTGGAGTGGCATGGACTAAAGGATGTGGGAACTCCTTCAAGATGCTAAGGACAAAGGATTGGCTAAAGCTTCAAGCTCAAGACTCTTCATTTTACATTTCAGTGATCCAAGATCACATCGAGTCTATAGGAAAAGCCAATACTATCAAGGAGGGATGAGGTGTTGCTTAATGAGCCTCTTGCTTCATGTGCTTTGTGATATGCTCCAAAACCCTCAACCACTTTCTCACATCCACATATGTCCTAAACCAAAAGTCAATCTCGGCCCCACTAATTCTTTCTATCCGGCGCCACCGAGTTTTGATGTCTTAGCCACTGCCATAAACCCTAGGCAAATCGGTCTCACCGATAGGGATCTCGGTCTCACCGAGATGGGATTGTAATCTCTCTATGTATGCCCATTATCAAAATCGGTCTCACCGAGTTTGAGAAATCGGTACTACCGAGATTACAATGCAAACTTCCTGGTTGACTCATTACCAAAATCGGTCCCATCGAGTTTGATAATCGGTCCAACCGAGTTTGCCTGACCAACTCTCTGGTTAGCTTGATTACCAAAATCGGTCTCACCGAGTTTGTGTAGTCGGTCTCACCGAGATTACGTTATGCCCTAACCCTAACCATATCGGTTCTACCGAGTTGCATTTCGGTCCCACCGAAAATCCTAACGGTCACTAAATTTTTCAAATTGGTCCGACCGAGTTTCTCAATTCGGTCCCACCGAGTTTGGTAAATTGTGTGTAACGGTTAGATTTTGCGTGGAGGCTATATATACCCCTCCACCTCCTCTTCATTCGTGGAGAGAGACATCAGACTAAACCTACACTTCCAGCATCCTATTTCTGAGAGAGAACTACCTACTCATGTGTTGAGGCCAAGATATTCCATTCCTACCATATGAATCTTGATCTCTAGCCTTCCCAAGTTGCTTTCCACTCAAATCCTCTTTCCACCAGATCCAAATCCTATGAGAGAGAGTTGAGTGTTGGGGAGACTATCATTTGAAGCACAAGAGCAAGGAGTTCATCATCAAGGCACCATTTGTTACTTCTTGGAGAGTGGTGTCTCCTAGATTGGCTAGGTGTCACTTGGGAGCCTCTGACAAGATTGTGGAGTTGAACCAAGGAGTTTGTAAGGGCAAGGAGATCGCCTACTTCGGGAAGATCTACCGCTAGTGAGGCAAGTCCTTCATGGGCTACGACCATGGTGGGATAGACAAGGTTGCTACTTCGTGGACCCTTCGTGGGTGGAGCCTGTAACACCCCGGATGTAACTTTCCATCTTTGTAACTCCAACTCTTGCCATTTTCGGCCATGTGATATGATATTCCCTCCGTGGTTGGGTTTTGTCTTTTGTTTTTCATTTTATTCATGTCATGCATATCATATCATGTCATTATGTGCATCTCATTTGCATACGTGTTCGTCTCATGCATCCGAGCATTTTCCCCGTTGTCCGTTTCGCAATCCGACACTCCCACATGCCCCGACGCATCCCTCTTGTCTATTTTCGTGTGCGGGTGTTGAACGTTCTCGGAATGGACCGAGCCTTGCCAAGTGGCCCTGGTATAGCACCGGCAGACCACTTGTCAAGTTTTGGGTCTTTTGGAGCTCGTTTGGTACTCCAACAGTTAACCGCACTCCCGCTAAGGCCTCTTTTAAGTTGCAGCCCAACACCCCTCCAAAACAGCCCAATAACCCATCTAACTCCCTTCCATGCTCTCGGTCGTTCGATCACGATCATGTGGGCGAAAATCGTGCCTCATTTGGACACTCCTAGCCCCCTCTACCTATAAATATAGATCCTTTCCTCGAAATCCGGACGAAACCCTAGTCTCCCCGCTCCCCTCGCACCGCCGGACGAAATCCGGACGGCCGAACACGTCCGCCCGCGCCGCTGGCCAAATCAAGCCGCGCCAGCCCCCGCCGCCGGCCCACGAGGCCCGCCGCGGGCCCTCCCGCGCTCGCTCCCGGGCCGC
>NC_057795.1:410072174-410074440 GCF_018294505.1 Triticum aestivum
GCAGTGCCCCGCCTCCCGCGCTCGCTCCGGCAGCGCCCGGTCGCCGACGTTGCCGGCCGCCTCCGCCAGCCTCCGGCCGCGCCTCCAGCCGCCCCGGCCTCTCCTCCCTCCGGCGAGCTCCGTCTCCGGCGACCTCGACTTCCGCGCCTCGATCCGGCCAGATCGGATCTGAGCAGGGTTGACCTCTTTCTCCCTCCCCCCCGTTTTTCACCAAGTCATTTATTCTGTGATAAAATTTGTGCATCTTCATCGCATCACATCTTTGCATCCTTAGCTCTGTCTCTTGCGTGTAATATGTCAAATTGTTCGCCTCGAAGAGTACATCATTTCATTCCATTGCATCATTTACATTGAGCTCATCTTGATGCCCAAAATGCTGTTAGAAGAGGGCTTCATATTGTTAGTTTCAGATTCTTATCAGAACAAGCTCTTTTGTCATTTTTCCATGATTGATGTGTGCATCCTATGAACTTGGTCCCTAAATGTGTTTTAAACTAGGCTATGTCTTATTTACAGAGGTGCTTACCATGTATTTTTGTGATAAATATGGTGACTAGCACAAGCATGCAAACTAGGCTTCGTGATAATGCTGATTTTAGTTCCTGTTCTGCTGTAATTTTGATGCCATGTAAGCATGTTGCTACAGAGAGATACATGCATAATTTGAGATACTTCAGTAAGGGTGTTTTGAAAAAATGGTTTTGCTATATCCATCCATGGTCCTGGTTGCAATTACGGAGTAGTCTAGCATGTCATTTTCGTGCTCTACTTTTGCTTCAAAATGTTTCCTGGCAGATTGTTTACATGTTATTCAATTTGGCCGAGGTTGTTGTAGTTGATCCGGATATGCTATGATGTTGTTTCTTGCCATGTATAGCTTCTATGTCATGTCTTCTTGATGGATGTATGCTTAGTTTATCATGAAATGCTCTGTAGTGAGTGCATCAAGCTCACAAAGGTGCCTTCGTAATTATGTCAATGCCATGCTTTGTTTGCTGAATCTGTTAACGAAACTTGCTATGTTTACGTGGGTGCCATCATATTTTCTGATCCTTTTTGGCTTATGGTCAGTAAGGGACTTTTGATCTATGCTTTGAGTAGATTCATTCCGTGCCTTAGTTTGATATTATAAGTTCCTGTAGAATGTTGAAAACTTGCTCTGAACATTGCTTCGTGCTGCTGTTTATGCCATGTCCAACCTGATAATATTTTTTTGCACTTTCTCCATGCTTGTTTGAACCTGTTATGATGTGATTTAGCCGTAGCTCAGTGTTCCTCTTTTGTAAAGCATCTCCTGTAGATCATTGCCATATGTTTTGTTTTTATGTTGGGGTGCTGTAGCATAGTTTCTTGTTGCATGCTAAGTAGCTTCATGCTGTTAAACGCAGCTTTGTGCCATTCTTGTCTTGCTTGCCATTTGCAAACCGTGCATCCGAATCCGGTGATCTTTATATCGATTTCAACTGAAATCATCTCATCTTTCCAGCGGCATACTTGGTTTGCCAAGTGGATGCCTTGTTCATCCTTTTTCCTCCCGAAGCACGCATATGCATTGCATATCACATCTCGCATATCATGACATGTATTGCATCATGTTGCTTGTGCATTGCACCGTGATTTATTGTGGTTCCTTGCTTGTGTTCTTGCTTTGGGTAGAGCCGGGAGACGAGTACGTGCACGAGGAACCTGTTGAGTACGCTAACGAGGATCCAGCCTTCGACAACTCTGAGAACTTTGCAGGCAAGATGATCATACCTTCGATATCACTTCTATCTCTGCTTGCTAGTACTCGCTCTATCAATTTGTTAGCTCTACCTGCCTTTGATTACCATGCCTACCTATTGCCATGTCAAACCTCTAACCATCCTGTCCTAGCAACCGTTGATTGGCTATGTCACTGCTTTTGCTCAGCCCCTCTTATAGCATTGTTAGTTGCAGGTGAAGATGAAGTTTGTTCCTTGTCGGAACATGGATATTTTGGATATCACAATATCTCCTGTTTAAATTAATGCACCTTATATACTTGGTAAAGGGTGGAAGGCTCGGCCTTATGCCTGGTGACTTGTTCCACTCTTGCTGCCCTAGTTTCCGTCATACCGGTGTTATGTTCCTTGATTTTGCGTTCCTTACATGGTTGGGTGATTTATGGGACCCCCTTAACAGTTCGCTTTGAATAAAACTCCTCCAACAAGGCTCAACCTTGGTTTTACCATTTTCCACCTAAGCCCTTTTCCCTTGGGTTTTCGCGAGCCCAAGGGTCATCTTT
>NC_057795.1:410760607-410765732 GCF_018294505.1 Triticum aestivum
AGGCGGAGCATTTGTTCCTACCACCCTACGTCCAACCTTACCCGTATGATAAAAAAACACCTTAATTTACTTGTATAACATGGACAAATTCCACTTTACTTTAGTAGTTAGCAAACTTCTCATAAGTATATAACGCAAATCACGAGCAGGAAGTGACGTTTTTTTACACAACCACGTTAACATGGCCGCGCAAATCACTAGCTATAGTGTAATGCCATTATACTTATATCCCGGTGCAAAAGGTTGAGTACATGTTCGAAGAGTAGAGTGGCACACACGCACTCGGTCTCTCAGAATCTTACACACATACCAGTTACATGACGCCCACTAAGCAGAACCATCTACTACAATTTGTGCAACCACGAGTACATGTAATGGTGCACATTTATTTAAGCTAGATCGCGAACCCAAACAGTAGTTGCATTCATTCACCTCCCGCCTCCTCTTCTCCGGTCGCAGTCGCCCGATAGCCATGGCCCTGCCGAAGGTAACGACATACAACATACTCCCACTAGAGCGGGGCTTTAATCTGGAGGTGGCGCGAAGCCCGGATCCCAGCCGACCTATCTCCGGTGTTCGGACTAGCCGGAGCCAGACGAGGAGGCATTGGAGGCGGAGCAGCATGCGGAGTCGGATGAGGAGAACGACGACGTGGAACCAGAATAGGAGGGCAACAACGCGGGCGAAGCGGAGCCAGAGAAGGATGATGATTTCCATTATACTTAGACTTAAAGGGCTTTGAGTTCCACGCCACATTTATTTCATAGAGACAAGAGAAGGGAAATTTTAATGGTCATGCATGCATCTTTTTGTGCTAGCACTCCTATATAAGGGTTGACCGGTCGCTTCCACAGACGTGCGTGGACGGTGGAAGAGGAAGGAGAAGGGAACGGGCTATGCAGTACGCCAGTTGTAGCACAAGCTCCAAGGAATGTTCGTGCCAAAACAATGCATAGTTGTATAGTATAGTCCAGCGGAGTATGAATTGGCCTTTAGGTTGCGTGTGGATGACATGGCTGCAACATGCAGGCTGCAGTTCAACAGCCTACCGCTCCGCTTCACATGGTTTGGTCACGCAAGATTTGCATGCACGCATGTCACACACGTACTTGTCGAAGGCGTGCTCGAAAAAGGGCGACCAAGTCCGCTAGTCTGCGTTGGTCCATGCACCCGGAAAACAACTAACCTCAGTCGTTGTAAATGTCATGTGTGCTTTAATTCCAGGCTAGTGTATGGACGTGTACGTGCCGTACAACAAACCACCCTCTAGCTCCCTCATCTCTATCTCTACTTTCTTCTACTACTTCTACTACTCTTCTTTTTTTATTTATTTATAAAAAATAGAGTTGGTGATGATGGTGTGCCTGCCATCCTGCAATATAGGACGTCCAATTTATATCAGACGGAATGGAAGGAAACTATGGCAATTTTACAGAAAGATACCCACACCCCTCTCCACATTTGCAAATAAGGCCTTCCCTCGTTCATCCTTTTCTCTCACAAGATAAACTACTCATACAAATGCATCTTAATGTTACGTGCAACGCACGAGGATGTTTCCTTGGGGGTCTCTCCAGCGCGGCGTGGCCGTAGTTGCAAGTTCACACCCCTTGAGATGCCGACGTTGAGGGGCACTCAGATTTTGTCCGATGAGCAGGTAAGTGATGAGTTTGATCACATAGTAAATGCATTCTAAAGACTACTTCCGTGTCCATTTCCTAATTCCCCCGCTGCCCACTGTTTCAATGGTTAGGCTTGGTGCCAGTGGAGATTGGCTTGCATATGTATGGGAGGGTACCAACATCAATTTGCACAACATTTACAACGATGACACCGTTCCTGTAGAACCTTTGTCTAACATTGGGACTAGCCATGCAATGGGCCATCGCCTGAATTGGTACGATGGAACCACAGTGAGATTGAAGCAGATAGCAATCACGGAAGCCCTGATAAGGTCGTCCGCCAACCAAAATTACACTCTCATCACGGTGTTCGACATCGTGATTGCTTTCACGAACCCTGCACATGGTGGTCAAAGGTGGACCTTGCTGTCTGTGGCCAATTTTTTGCCGTATGAGTATGAAGATGTTGTGCTCCTTTCTAACCGCATCTTCGCAGCGACAAACCAGGGGACTTGTTTCGTATCGGATGTCCTACGGCATACTCCCTCTCTTCTGGTTTATTTTTTTGAATTTTTTTGTTTTATAAGTTTCAAATTCAAATTTAGAGCTCCCCATCCCATGTTTAGATTACAATCTCCATTAAATCATTGCATGCATGTACTTGTTTTTTATTGGTCATTTATATTGGTCACGCATGCATCCCTGGCCTAGACCTTCCAAATAGACGTGTCTTTCTCTCCGGGTCGCACTTTGTATCGTTCATACCACTAGTACTACGTGTGGTCCCTGGCCTTGAAGTGAAAGAAGTGGAGACGTTCTACCACACTGTTCATGTCCCACTCCTTTCGCTGACGTGTGGGACATCCAGCACGTGTTGTGTTTGGCACTCCTCCGTCATAAGAGTTGAAACGCTAGCTTTCATAAAAAATAAAAATATATAAATCAGCAGTGATACTATACCATGCGGTTTCCTTGCTCCTCGATATCGAAAAGAATACTTTCGTTTGCTGACATGTGGGACGTCAACCATCCTGGTCCACTTGCCATGCACGCAGAATTCCAAGGGAGAGTCACGCGGTCGTCGCGCCGTAGTAATAATGACTAATGAGCTGTAAAATCACAGGCCCAACCTTTCCCACTGTGAAGTTGCTCGGACGAAGGAACCATCATGACTTCGTTGAATTCCTCTTCTTGAGGAAAACTACTGTACCACCAGTACTGCTAGCTATAGTAGTACTGTACTCCAGCAGAGGCCTCCTTTGCTTCATAGGATATGAATTTTATAGGAATATGAAAATCATAGGAAGTGAGATGAAATGCATCTTAATTCCTATAGAGAAAGAGATGACATTTGATGCATAGGATAGGAATTTTTTCATTGAGTCTAGGCTAATGTACTGGTAATTTGCTCTATAAACTATAGTAGTAACTAGTACTAGTACATGCTCATAATTAATTAAACAAATGTATGAGCAACACAGACACACACACTACTACTAGTACTACTACTTCTCACATGCTGGCCAGACGTCGTCGTTCTCCTTCCCGAGTTTGTCAGTGACACGCCACCGTGCTTGGATCTCCGCCGAGCTCTCCGCAGTAGCGTGTGCATCCTATTCTTTCTTGCAGTAGCGGGCCTCTCTTTTCTTGAGTGCTTTCTTCCTTTTCTGCTCCCTCTGTGTGGCTTTGGCCGCCTCTTGCTCTACCGCCCATTCATCCTTGGCAGCTTCAAAGTCCGCCCACATAGTTGTGAGGTCGCGAGTGGCGATGAACTCGGCAAGGCGAGATGCCATTGCCTCCCTACCATTTTGTGTGCGGTTGTGGGTGGCGAGCAACTCGGCGTGGCGGGATGCCATCGCTTCTTTACCAGTTAGTGTGCGGTGCGGTGGCATGTACAACGCTTGGTGAGAGATTTGGGGCGGAGTGGTCGGACAACCGTATATAGTGCATTTGTTTGTCAATAGCTCAAGGATAGAAGACGAAGGAAATTTCGATTCCCCTTCAATCATGGTCTTATTACCGAGTAAAATGCATTGGAGGTCATCAAACTTGTCTCGATAGCTCACTTTGATAATTGTATACGAGATATGGTGATTATACGATCACAGGCTCTGCGTATAGCTCCATATTTGTCTGGTTGACCAGTCAAACAGTCTGCATGCTCCTCATCAGCTCGTGTTCTATATTTATCTATCTATGCGGGCCTATGTGTCAGTGGAGAAAGAGATAAAACCAAAATTATGCGTATGTGAGGAATCAAACCATGGACTCGTCGCTGTAATGCATACTCGTCAGCCAAATGAAAATGAAATACTTTGCGTTAAATGCACAAACTGATTTTTTATATTATACATGATGCACACATTAGCGCACGCTGTCCATAGACGCAAGTAGCATGTACGTGTGCAAACACTCACGATCATGTTGTCAAACCATGCTAATGCATGCACGGTGCCCTCTCAATCAAAGTCCTGCTCATGCCGCGACGCAAATGGCGAGCCCGTCATCTGCGCGCCCCGGCGGTGCCTGGCATTACTATTTATACGTTTGCTGGCGGCCTCCACGAACACCGAGCATGTATTCACCTGGCTCAACACTAACGTCATACTCGTGCTTGGGCGACGAGCTGCTCGACATTAGTCATGCCTCTTCACACGATGCGACCACATGACTTGGCGCCTTGCTCATGTATATCATCCATCACAACGACAATCTATAAAACAGCCTAGCTAGAGAGGGTACTATGGTACCTATATATGTATCGTGAGGGACCGATCATAGTGCCACTGCACACGAGTGTGTGTTTGATCGATTTGTCCATTATTGTGTGGTTGTGTGGTGTCTAATGGTGGTCGTCGCTGGCTAGCTAGCGACAAGAGCGATTGCATGGACGCTTGGTTGTCTATACGTGCCACATACGCTTCAAAGGCACGTCATCCATGAGATCACATTTTACCACCACACCAGCGTCGGACCGCCCTAGCCTACCGAAACCCCTTGCATCGCTAGTGCGCTTCCCCCGTGAAACGGTCACCGTCGATCCAGAACGTTAATGCCGCATTCACGCCTAACGCAACCTCTCACTGGCGCCTGCATTGCAGCAACACGACGGCCGAGAGAACGCCACCCGCGCGGCATCCCGGTGCAAGCTATTGCTCCATGTTAACGACACCACGGCCATCTTTCCATCCGCCGCCCACATTAATGACACACAACTACTGACGAACCTACTCCGGCGCCAGCCGTCCTTCCGTCTGCCACGGCTCATTGCCATTCGCCCGCTATATTGACTTCAGCCCCAGCTCCCAGCCATAGCCAAAGACCCACATTCATTCTCCTCCAGTCCCTTCCTTCTGTCGGCACCACTCCAACAACGGCCTCCTGGCGCTCCGAAGCTCTCTTGAACATAATGTTGCAGGAGCAGACGAAGGACATCGGTGGCTCCGCTCCGGGCGCGCTCCAAAGCTCTCTTGGACGTACTGTCACGGGAGCAGACAAAGGAC
>NC_057795.1:410766042-410767051 GCF_018294505.1 Triticum aestivum
GCGCGCATGCGCGGGCACAACTGGCAGCAAGGAAGAGTAGTACATGGTAGGTTGTTGCCGCTCTGGTCCCAGGAAGCCCACTGCTCCTCCACTCAGTCGACGCCAAGCTTGGTGGCATAAACATCGGCGGCCGATTAGCCGATTGACGGTGACATGGAGGTAAAAATCTTCAGAACCATGTGCTCTAGAGGAGGAGGTTATTGAGGCAGAGCTCGACAAAGCTGAGGCGGATGAGGAGGAGGCAAAGGCAATAGTCGGAGCGTCAGTTCTCGGGGCTCATGGTCGGACATGGTGGTCGGGCGCCAGCGATCGTTTATATTAGGTTTATAGTAGGTTTTAGTATGGTTTGTGTGAAATATGTAATGAATTTCTTCCATTTTATAGCAAAAGTTTTCGAAATGTAATGAATTTCATCCAGTTAATTTGAAATTTGCTTTGTTTGCACGAATTTCGTCTGGTTAGTTCATATAGTTGTCGAAAGGATGTAGGAAGCATTGGATAGCATCATTTGGCATCAGTGTCCTCAGACAGATGCCAGAGTAAATTTGTGCGTCAGCGCTAGAGATGCCCTAATTATCATGCTATAATCGCTCAGTGCTCCATTATTTCGCAGGGAACAATTATCCCTCGATCAAAATCAGATCCACCGTGTTTTGCACTCCTCCCACGTAAGAGTGTAGACGCTTGCTTACATAAAAATGGAGTAGGTGGACGGAGTGTAGCACGTCATACCACTCAAACTAGCCCGCCTAAAGCGCGGGAAAGCCCCGCCCTCGTCATTTTGCTCTGGATTCTATGGATAGATCACACGAAAATGTTACGCTTTGCAAGTTCAAAAGGAAAAGGTGGCACACTTAAAGCACGCCTGTCGCATTCGCGTCGTACCCCCGACAGTCCGGCTCACATGCCGCTCACCAGAGGGGACACACATTGTCTTGCATTTTCACTAACATGTGGGACTGCAATTGAATAAACCATCGATAGCCGAAATCTAATCGATCGGCGGGTG
>NC_057795.1:410767397-410928994 GCF_018294505.1 Triticum aestivum
AATGCCAGTTGCCCGCATTCATAGCAAGTAGTAGTACAATACTGGGCTATAAGCCCTCTTATGTGGAGGAGAGAGAGTCATTGACAAAGTCAAGGAGTGGGCTCTGCAAGAGCCCGTCTCTACACGTGCTCCTGGGTATAAAAAACTAATTCTAAAAAAGAGGTATAAAAACAATTGTGTCTAAAAAAAGAAGGTAAAAAACATTTGAGAGGAAATAGATATAGAAAAAGTGAGAAAAAGTTGGAACCTTATAGTCAACACTATGGTACATGAGGAAGGAGGGAGTTGTGCCCATGCCAAGTTCACTCGGCTGTCATGTTTCACACTTCTCCATCGTAACAATGGAGACAATAGATTTCGTAAAAAATAAACAATGAATACTCGTTGCTCGTCCTTGATATCGGAAAGAATACTTTCATTCACCGAAATGTGGCACGTCGACCATCCTGGTCCACCTGCCATGCAGAAAATTATCCTGGTCCACCCCGGTCATAGCGTAGGCCCAACCTTTCCTACTGTAAGTTGGTCGAACGAAGGAACCATCATGATTTCGTTGAATTCCGCTTCTTCAAGAAAACTTATTGTACCCGCAATACTGCTACCACACGCGAAGACTGGACGGCACTGTAGCACGACATATCACTGAAACCCACTGGGCCAAACTAGCCCGCCTAGGATTTGTACGTCTTTGTACTTCTATGATTTTGTGTTCTAAAAACATATCCTTTGTCAATCTAACGATTAGGAGTAGAAAGAGGGTCTTTCTCTCTCTCTAGATCTCTCTCCATCCCACAACCCCTCTAGCACACATACACACTCTCTGTAGCCACTCTGAAAGTACGACGTCACTACACATTCATGCTTCCAACAAAACAATTACACATTCACGCATGTTAGAAGTACGTGCCAATTTTGTCGGCTAATAATGGGAGGCCTCCTTTGGTTTAGAGGAGTCTTGTAGGAATTTCATATGATTGGATTTCTATAGGAAAAATTTCTATAGAGCCTTTTGGTTTATAGGAATAGAATCATATTCGTATGGAGGAATTCTTCCTATCCTCCACATTTCATAGGAAAATAAACATTAGCCCAGACTCAATGGAAAAAATCCTATGATGTGAATCAAAGGGCATCTCCTTTCCTATTCCTACTCATAGGATTTAACATACATGTATTCTCATTTCCTATGACTTTCCTATTGCTACGATTTTGCTACCGTGTGAACCAAATGAGGTCTTAATGTATACATGAACCAACTCTTTGAGTTTGATGTGAATTAATGTATAATTGTGGACTATTGTTTGATCGATCGCTAACCCTACAATTTAAGGAGCTTGGGCTATTGGCCGATCAATGAAGGAACAGACCTATATGAAGGAAATATGCCCTAGAGGCACTAATAAAGTTATTATTTATTTCCTTAATTCATTAGAAATGTTTATTATTCATGCTAGAATTGTATTAACCAGAAACTTAGTAAATGTGTGAATACATAGACAAAACTTATAGTCCCTAGTGTGCCTCTACTTGACTAGCTCGTTAATCAAAGATGGTTATGTTTCCTAACCATAGACATGTTGTCATTTGATGAATGGGTTCACATCATTAGGAGAATCATGTGATGGACATGACTCATCCGTTAGCTTAGCATTATGATCAGTACAGTTTCATTCCTACTGCAATCTTCATGACTTATACATGTTCCCCAGACTATAAGATTATGCAACTTCCGAATACCGGAGGAACACTTTTGTGTGCTACCACATGTCACAATGTAAATGGGTCATTATAAAGGTGCTCTACACGTGTCTCTGAAGGTGTTTGTTGGGTTGGCATAGATCGAGATTAGGATTTGTCACTCTATGTTTCTGAGAGGTATCTCTTGGCCCTCTTGGTAATACTCATCACTATAAGACTTGCAAGCATTGTGACTAATGAGTTAGTTGCGGGATGAAGTATTACGGAACGAGTAAAGAGACTTGCCGGTAACGAGATTAAACTAGGTATTGAGATACCGACGATCGAATCTCGGGCAAGTAACATACCGATGACAAAGGGAACAATGTATGTTGTTATGCGGTTTGACCGATAACGATCTTCGTAGAATATGTAGGAGCCAATATGAGCATCCAGGTTCCGCTATTGGTTATTGACCAGAGATGTGTCTCGGTCATGTCTACATAGTTCTCGAACCCGTAGGGTCCGCACGCTTAAAGTTCGATGACGATATGTATTATGAATTATGTGTTTTTTATGACCAAAGTTTGTTCGGAGTCCCGGATGAGATCACGAACATGATGAGCAGTATCGAAATGGTCGAGACATAAATATTGATATATTGGACGACTATATTCGGACACCAGAAGTGTTTCAGAGAAGTTTCAGATAAAACCGGAGTGCCGGGGGGTACCGGAACCCCCCACGGAACTAATGGGCCTTGATGGGCCCTAGTGGAGAGAGAGGAGGGCTACGGGAGGGCTGGCTGCACCCCCCCTTGACTCCGAATAGGACAAGGGAAGGGGGCGGCGCCCCCCCCCCTTTCCTTCTCCCTCTTTCCCTCTCCTTCATTCCCCCTCTCTCCTTGGTGGAAACCTACTAGGACTTGGAGTCCTAGTAGGATTCCCCCTTTTTGGGGTGTACCAAGGAGGGCTGGCCGGCCTCCCCTCCCTCCTTTATATACGGGGGCAGGGGGCACCCCTAGAACACACAAGTTGATCTTTTAGCTGTGTGTGGTGCCCCCCTCCACAATTACACACCTCGATCAAACCGTTGCGGAGCTTAGGCGAAGC
Source organism: Triticum aestivum (assembly GCF_018294505.1). NCBI lineage: Eukaryota > Viridiplantae > Streptophyta > Magnoliopsida > Poales > Poaceae > Triticum > Triticum aestivum. The sequence goes on from NC_057795.1 coordinate 410,770,187, forward strand.
CCTGCGCCGGTAGCATCATCATCAGCATCACTACGCCGTCGTGCTAATGGAACTCACCCTCAGACTCAACTGGATCAAGAGTACGAGGGACATCATTGACCTGAATGTGTGCTGAAGCGGAGGTGTCGTACGTTTGGTACTTGGATCGATCGGATCATGAAGACATACGACTACATCAACCGTGTTGTCATAACGCTTCCGCTTTCGGTCTACGAGGGTACGTAGACAACACTCTCCCCTCTCGTGGATATGCATCAGCTGGAGATAGAGCTTGCATGATCGTAGGAATTTATTTGAAATTACTGCATTCTCCAATAGTGGCATCTGAGCCAGGTCTATGCCTAGATGTCATACTGCTTAACAACATGTCATACTTTGATTCGGCAGTATTGTTGGATGAAGCGGCTCAAACCGACATTACGCGTACGCTTACGCGAGACTGGTTCTACCGACGTGCTTTGCACATAGGTGGCTAGCGAGTGTCTGTTTCTCCAACTTTAGTTGAATCGAGTGTGGCTACACCCGGTCCTTGTTGAAGGTTAAAACAACACACTTGATGAAAAATCCTCGTGGTTTTGATGCGTAGGTAAGAACGGTTCTTGCTAGAAGCCCATAGGAGCCACGTAAAAACTTGCAACAACAATGTAGAGGACGTCTAACTTGTTTTTGCAGGGCTTGCTGTGATGTGATATGGTCAAGCATGATGTGATATAAATTGGTGTATGAGATGATCATGTTTTGTAACAAAGTTATCGGCAACTGGGAGGAGCCATATGGTTGTCACTTTATTGTATGCAATGCAATCGCCATGTAATTGTTTTGCTTTATCACTAAGCGGTAGCGATACTCGTTGTAACAATAGTTGGCGAGACGACAACGATGCTACGATGGAGATCAAGGTGTCGCATCGGTGACGATGGATATCATGACGATGCTTCGGTGATGGAGATCATAAGCACAAGATGATGATGGCCATATCATGTCACATATTTTGATTGCATGTGATGTTTATCCTTTATGCATCTTATTTTTCTTAGAACGTCGGTAGCATTATAAGATGATCCCTTACTAAATTTCAAGGTACAAGTGTTCTCCTTGGGTATGCACCATTGCTACAGTTTGCCGTGCCAAGACACCACGTGATGATCGGGTGTGATAAGCTCTACGTTCACATACAACGGGTGCAAGCCAGTTTTGCACACGCGGAATACTCGGGCTAAACTTGACGAGCCTAGCATATGCAGATATGGCCTCGGAACACTGGAGACCAAAAGGTCGAGCATGAATCATATAGTAGATATGATCAACATAGTGATGTTCACCATTGAAAACTACTCCATCTCACGTGATGATCGGACATGGTTTAGTTGATTTGGATTGTGTGATCATTTAGATGACTAGAGGGATGTCTATCTAAGTGGGAGTTCTTAAGTAATATGATTAATTGAACTTTAATTTATCATGAACTTAGTCCTGATAGTATTTTGCAAATGATGTTGTAGATCAATAGCTCGTGTTATAGCTTCCCTATGTTCTTATATGTTCCTAGAGAAAACTAAGTTGAAAGATGATAGTAGCAATGATGCGGACTGGGTCCATGATCTAAGGTTTATCCTCATTGCCGCATAGAAGAATTATGTCCTTGATGCACCGCTAGGTGACTGGCCTATTACAGGAGCAGATGCAGACATTATGAACGTCTGACTAGCTCAATATGATGACTACTTGATAGTTTAGTGCACCATGCTTTATGGCTTATAATCGGGACTTGAAAGACATTTTGAACATCATGGACCATATGAGATGTTCCAGGAGTTGAAGTTAATATTTCAAGAAAATACCCGAGTTGAGAGATATGAAGTCTCCAACAAGTTCTATAGCTAAAAGATGGAGGAGAATAGCTCAAGCAGTGAGCATGTGGTCAGATTGTCTGGGTACTACAATCACTTGAATCAAGTGGGAGTTAATCTTCCAGATAAGATAGTGATTGACAGAGTTCTCTAGTCACCATCACCAAGTTATTGGAACTTCGTGATGAACAATAGTATGGAAGGGATGACGAAAACGATTCTCGAGCTCTTCGTGATGCTGAAATCGACAAAGGTAGAAATGAAGAAAGAGCATCAAGTGTTGATGATTTACAAGACCACTAGTTTCAAGAAAAGGGCAAAGGGAAAGAAAGGGAACTTCAAGTAGAATGACAAGCAAGTTGTCACTCCCGTAAAGAAGCCCAAAGCTGGACCAAAGCCTGAAACTGAGTACTTCTACTACAAAGGAAATGGTCACTAGAAGTGGAAATGCCCTGAATATTTGGTGGATAAGAAGGATGGCAAAGTGAACAAGGGTATATTTGATATACAGTTTATTGATGTGTACCTTACTAGTGTTTATAGTAGCCCCTGGGTATTTGATACTTGTTCGGTAGCTAAGATTAGTAACTCGAAACATGAGTTACAGAATAAATAGAGACTAGTTGAGGGAGAAGTGACGATGTGTGTTGGAAGTGGTTCCAAGATTGATATGATCATCATCGCAAACTCCCTATACTTTCGAGATTAGTGTTGAAACTAAATAAATGTTATTTGGTGTTTGCGTTGAGCATAAATGTTATTAGATCATGTTTATTGCGATACGATTATTCATCTAAGACAGAGAATGAACTGTTATTCTGTTTACATGAATAAAACCTTCTATGGTCATACACCCAAAGTTGATGGTTTATTGAATCTTGATCATAGTGATACACATATTCATAATATTGATGCCAAAAAGATGCAAAGTTGATAATGATAATACAACATATTTGTGGCACTGCCTTTTGGGTCATATCGGTGTAAAGCGCATGATGAAACTCCATAAAGATGGATTTTTGGAATCACTTGACTATGAATCATTTGATGCTTGCGAACCGTACCTTATGGGCAACATGACTAAAACTCCGTTCTCCGGAACAATGTAACGAGCTAGTGACTTACTGAAAATAATACATACTTATGTATGCAGTCTAATGAGTGTTGATGCTCGTGGCGGGTATCGTTATTTTCTGACCTTCACAGATGATTTGAGCAGATATGGGCATATCTACTTAATGAAACACAAGTCTGAAACATTTGAAAAGTTCAAAGAATTTCATAGTGAAGTGGAGAATCATTGTAACAAGAAAATAAAGTTTCTACGATCTGATCATAGAGGAGAATATTTGAGTTATGAGTTTGGCCTTCATTTAAAAAATGTGGAATAGTTTCACAGCTCACGCCACATGGAACACCACAGCGTAATGGTGTGTCCGAACGTCATAACCGCACTTCATTGGATATGGTGCGATCTATGATGTCTCTTACCAGATTACCACTATTGTTTTGGGGTTATGCATTAGAGGCACCTGCATTCACTTTAAATAGGGCACCATCAAAATCTGTTGAGACGATGCCTTATGAACTGTGGTTTGGCAAGAAACCAAAGTTGTCGTTTCTTAAAATTTGGGGCTGCGATGCTTATGTGAAAAAGCTTCAACCTGATAAGCTCGAACTCAAATCGGAGATGTGTGTCTTCATAGGAAACCCAAAGGAAATTGTTGGGTACACCTTCTATCACAGATCCAAAGGCAAAATCTTTGTTGCTGAAATGGATCCTTTCTAGAGACGGAGTTTCTCTCGAAAGAAGTGAGTGGGAGGAAAGTAGAGATTGATAAGGTAATTATACCTTCTCCCAAATTGGAAAGTAGTTCATCATAGAAATCAGTTCCGGTCATTCCTACACCAATTAGTGAGGAAGCTAATGATGATCATGAAACTTCAGATCAAGTTACTACAGGAACTCGTAGGTCTTCCAGAGTACGGTTCGCACCAGAGTGGTACGGTGATCCTATTATAGAAGTCATGTTAATAGACCATGTTGAACCAACGAACTATGATGAAGCGATGATGAGCCCAGATTGCGTGAAATGGCTTGAGGCCATGAAATCTAAGACAGGATCCATGTATGAGAACAAAGTGAGGACTTTGGTGGACTTGCTTGATGATCGGAAAAAATAAATGGATCTTCAGGAGGAAGACGGACATAGATAGTAGTGTTACTATCTACAAAGCTTGACTTGTCGGAAAAAGGTTTTCGACAAAGTTCAAGGAGTTGACTGCGATGAAACTTTCTCACCCGTTACGATGCTTAAGTCTGTCCGAATCATGTTAGCAATTGCTCTATTTTATGATTATCAAATTTGGCAGATGGATGTCAAAACTGCATTCCTGAATGGATTTCTGGAAGAAGAGTTGTATATGATGCAACAAGAAGGTTTTGTCGATCCAAAGGGTGCTAACAAAATGTGCAAGCTCCAGCGATCCATTTATGGACTGGGGCAAGCCTCTCAGAGTTGGAATAAACGCTTTGATAGTATGATCAAAGCATATGGGTTTATACAGATTTTTGGAGAAGCCTGTATTTACAAGAAAGTGAGTGGGAGCTCAGTAGCATTTCTAATATTATATGTGGATGACATATTGTTGATTGGAAATGATATAGAATTTCTGGATAGCATAAAGGGATATTTGAATAAGAGTTTTTTCAATGAAAGACCTCTATGAAGCTGCTTACATATTGGGCATCAAGATCTATAGAGATAGATGAAGACGCTTAATTGGACTTTCACAAAGCACATACCTTGGTAAAGTTTTGAAGAAGTTCAAAATGAATCAGTCAAAGAAAGGGTTCTTGCCTGTATTACAAGGTGTAAAGTTGAGTAAGACTCAAAGCCCGACCATGGCAGAAAATAGAAAAAGAATGAAAGTCATTCCCTATGCCACAGTCATAGGTTCTATAAAGTATGTTGTGTTGTGTACTAGACTTATTGTGTACCCTGCCCTGAGTTTAGCAAGGGAGTACAATTTTGATCTAGGAGTAGATCACTGGATAGCGTTCAAGATTATCCTTAGTGAGGACTAAGGAAATATTTCTCGATTATGGAGGTGATAAAAGAGCTCGTCATAAAGAGTTATATCGATGCAAGCTTTTACACCAATCCAGATGACTCTAAGTCTCAATCTGGATACATATTGAAAATGGGAGCAATTAGCTAGAGTAGCTCCATGCAGAGCATTGTAGACATATAATATTTGCAAAATACATACGACTCTGAATGTGACAGACCCGTTGACTAAACTTCTCTCACGAGCAAAACAAGATCACATCTTAGTACTCTTTCGGTGTTAATCACGTAGCGATGTGAACTAGATTATTGACTCTAGTAAACCCTTTGGGTGTTGGTCACATGACGATGTAAACTATGGGTATTAATCACATACATATGTGAATATTGGTGTTAAATCACATGGTGATGTGAACTAGATTATTGACTCTACTACAAGTGGGAGACTGAAGGAAATATACCCTAGATGCAATAATAAAGTTATTATTTATTTCCTTAATTCATGATAAATGTTTAATATTCATGCTAGAATTGTATTAACCGGAAACTTAGTACATGTGTGAATACATAGACAAAACTTATAGTCCCTAGTATGCCTCTATTTGACTAGCTCGTTAATCAAAGATGGTTATGTATCCAAACCGTAGACATGTGTTGTCATTTGATGAACGGGATCACATCATTAGGAGAATGATGTGATGGACATGACCCATTCGTTAGCTTAGCATTATGATCGTTACAGTTTCATTGCTACTGCTCTCTTAATGACTTAAGGCCTAGTTTTTTTGCCAGAATCTGGGGATTCTCCCAGAATCCGACCCCTACCCAGCTTCTCCCAGAATCTTTGAGCCTCATTTGTTTTACAATCATATCTAGTTAGGGCCTAATTAGATAGGATTGTAAAACAAATAGGGCTGAAAGATTTTGGGAGAAGCTGGGTAGGGGTCGGATTCTGGGAGAATCTAGGGATTCTAGCAAAAGAACTGGGCCTTATACATGTTCCTCAGACTATGATATTATGCAACTCCCGAATACCGGAGGAACACTTTTTGTGCTACCAAACGTCACAACATAAATGGGTGATTATAAAGGTGCTCTACAGGTGTCTCCGAAGGTGTTTGTTGGGTTGGCATAGATCGAGATTAGGATTTGTCACTCTGTGTTTCGGAGAGGTATCTCTTGGCCCTCCCGGTAATACTCGTCACTATAAACCTTGTCAGCATTGTGACTAATGAGTTAGTTGCGGGATGAAGTATTACGGAATGAGTAAAGAGACTTTCCGGTAACGAGATTGAACTAGGTATTCAGATACCGACGATCGAATCTCGGGCAAGTAACATACCGATGACAAAGGGAACAACGTATGTTGTTATGCGGTTTGACCGATAAATATCTTCGTAGAATATGTAGGAGCCAATATGAGCATCCAGGTTCTGCTATTGGTTATTGACCAGAGATGTGTCTCGGTCATGTCTACATAGTTCTCGAACCCGTAGGGTCCGCACGCTTAACGTTCGATGACGATATGTATTATGAGTTATGTGTTTTTGATGACCGAAGTTTGTTCGGAGTCCCGGTTGAGATCACGGACATGATGAGGAGTCTCAAAATGTTCGAGACATAAAGATTGATATATTTGAATACTATATTCAGACACCGAAGTGTTCTGAAGAAGTTTCAGATAAAACTAGAGTGCCAGAGGGTTACCGGAACCCCCCCCCCCCCCGGGGGGGGGGACTAATATGCCTCTATGGGCCTTAGTGGAGAGAGAGGATGGCAGCAGGAGGGCTGTCCCCCTTGAGTCCGACTAGGACAAGGGAAGGGGGGGCGGCGCCCCCCTTTCCTTCTCCCTCTCTCCCTCTCCTTCCTTCCCCCTCTCTCCTTCTTGGTGGAAACCTACTAGGACTTGGAGTCCTAGAAGGATTCCCCCTTTTTAGGGGCGCACCAAGGAGGGCTGGCCGGTCTCCCCTCCCTCCTTTATATATGGGGGCAGGGGGGAACCCTAGAACACACAAGTTGATCTTTTAGCCGTGTGTGGTGCCCCTCTCCATTGTTGCACACCTCGATCATACCGTTGCGGAGCTTAGGCGAAGCCCTGCGTCGGTAGCATCATCATCACCATCACCATGTCATCATGCTGACGGAACTCACCCTCGGCCTCAACTGGATCAAGAGTACGAGTGACGTCATCGAGTTGACCATGTGCTGAACGCGGAGGTGCCGTACGTTCGGTACTTGGATCGGTCAGATCGTGAATGTACGACTACATCAATCATGTTGCCATAACACTTCCGCTTTCGGTCTACGAGGGTACATAGAAAACACTCTCCCCTCTGGTTGCTATGCATCAGCTAGAGATAGATCTTGCGTGATCGTAGTATTTCTTTTGAAATTACTGCGTTCCCCAACACTATAAGCGTACCACGAGCTCATCAGCCCCAATGTTTCTCTTCGGTGATTGTTTTGCAAGTACTATAGCTCACACAGTAGCTAACCTACTAACACCAAGAATCATCAAACAAACCCTGCTGATATGATAAATAGTTCAAACATGCATCTAAGCATGCCATATATTACATCAAAATCTGGTGATGATACATCTGTTTCCATAACTCAGAGAGGGTTCAGATGATTCACTATCAAACAAAAGTAGCAAGTACCGCCCACACAAGACAGCACACTAGCCCTAATTAAGATGGTTTGATAACATGCATTGTTCTGCTAATTAAATAGAATGCAAACTACCTTGAAGGATTAGTGCAACCAACTATTTCTTGTCATCAATCTCTCGGGCAATGACTACAGCATAGACAACGGCATGGGAATCGATCTCTGGGCAATGTCCATAGGACGAAACGCGACATCAGAATCGATCTATGGGGCGATGTCCAAAGGACGGACAATGGCGTCGAAATCGATCTCCAGGGCAATGTCCATAGGACGGACAACGGCATTGGAATTGATCTCTGGGTGATGTCCACAGGTCGGATAGCGGCATCGGAATCGATATCCAGGGCGATGTCCATAGGATGGACCGTGACATCGAAAACGATCTCTGGGGCGTTGTCCACAGGATGGACCGCGACATGGGAATCATCAAGGACGTCCACCGGCACCTGCACAACCCTAACATATTAGCAAGCACATTGCAAATAATCAAAAACCACAACTATGGTAAGACATTTTTTACCTTGTGCAGCTCACCGGGGGATCCTATCCCTCCGAGGGCCATCGCCTTGCCAGGGAATACTGCTTCTCAACAGCGACTATCTCCTCAAACTCGGCCTTGAGCCTCTCACTGGTGGCCATTAGTGTTTCTGGGGTAGGCATGGTGGGGCCCTTACTGTTCTTCCAGCTTTCTTTGAGGAGTTCGTCCGCCAACATCGTCAACTCTTTGGTCACTGCTTGTTTCTTGGAGTTCCTCATCTCCATGGGTTGGCCCGCTGACATGGGTAATCATTGGTCGGTGCTTGCTTCCTGAAGATCTCTGTCTCGAGTGGGTTGCCGCCGGCAACTCTTTGCCAAGTGCTCTAGGATCCATCAATAAACTGACAAACAAAAAGCAATCTAAAGGAAACCACAATCGCAATGAAAATGGGAAAAGAATAGGTTGTGAGAATCATTCGGTGCTTCGCAAAAAGAAGATTCTTGGAATGAAAATATAGTAGCATCACCGATTCGCCTACCTTTCCTTCGTCAGTATAGAAGAAAAATGGCAGCAGTGAGTAAGCCTGGAGTGAGGTTTTCCTCAAGGGGAGAAAGGGCTTCAACGAGCATTCCAGTGAAATGATGGTTGCCTCGTCCAGTCCAACTTCGAGGCCACTTTACCACTACTGGTAAATGTGTGGGTTTTGTGATATGACGGGTGATCATGACGTCCACACTAGGGTGACCGGTGAGTCTCAACTGTAGCATCTCACTGTGATTCGGTGGATGGCACGCGGGCTCGGATGCTTTGATGTCCCGCATGTAGATAGAGTGGCTAGTCATATACAGTACTCCGTCCTGGTTTATTGGTCCCTATGATAAGTCTGTGCCAAATTTTGACTATAAATTTAACTAACCAAATGTTCATGCATGTCACAAAAAATTGCATCATTGAAAACTATTGTCAAATACGAACCAACGGATATAATTTTTGTTAACATGCACTAACATTTTGCCAGTTAAATCTTTGGTCAAAATTTCACACAAATTACAAAGGAGCCCAATAAATTTTGTACTCTCACATTTTGTTTTGAGGATACTCCCACATAGAAAATATAAATAATAATGCATGTTGGGGTAGCCCACGTTTCTGATAATTTTAGCCGTGGGCTAGTTCACAAATTTTACGAGACGGTGGTTGTTCACTTAGTGGAGGGTCTAGTACCAGACTTGAACGATACAAAGTGCGACCTGGCACACTGTAACACCACTTGGAATAAGCGGGTAGTTATCTAAAAAACAATCAAAAACTCAAAAAAACAGTGACCTGGCACGTACACAATTTTAAATGATTGTTTTGATGGAGTGAAAAAAGAAAACTACCCACTATACATATGTATATATATATATATATGCCGGAGACTCCGCGCTTTCTTGCTAGGGTTGCCCTATTCACACACTCTCATCCTATCCAGATCTAAACAAGATAGCGGTGGTAAACACTATCTTTTGATAACCCACAAGTATAGGGGATCGCAACAGTTTTCAAGGGTAGAGTATTCAACCCAAATTTATTGATTCGCCACAAGGGGAGCCAAAGAATATTCTCAAGTATTAGTAGCTGAGTTGTCAAGTCAACCACACCTGAAAGACTTAATATCTGCAACAAAGTATTTAGTAGCAAAGTAGTATGGATGTAACAGTGGAAAAAGTAACAGTAGCATTTTTGTGGTGATCGTAACAGTGGCAACGGAGAAGTAACTAAGCAAAGTTCAATATATGCAAAGCTCGTAGGAAATGGATCAATGATGGATAATTATGTTGGATGCAATTGTCATGCAACAGTTATAACATAGGGTGACACAGAACTAGCTCTAGTTCATCAATGTAATGTAGGCATGTATTTCGAATATAGTCATACGTGCTTATGGAAAAGAACTTGCATGACACCTTTTGTCCTACCCTCCCATGGTAGAGGGGTTCTCATGGAAACTAAGGGATATTAAGGCCTCCTTTTAATAGAGTACGGACCAAAGGATTAGCACTTAGTGAATACATGAACTCCTCAAACTACGGTCATCACCGGGAGTGGTCCCGATTATTGTCACTTCGGGGTTGCCGGATCATAACAGATGGTAGGTGACTATTGACTTGCAAGATAGGATCAAGAACTCACATAAATTCACGAAAACATAATAGGTTCAGATCTGAAATCATGGCACTCGGGCCCTAGTGACAAGCATTAAGCATGGAAAAGTCATGGCAACATCAATCTTAGAACATAATGGATACTAGGGATCAAACCCCAACAAAACTAACTCGATTACATGGTAAATCTCATCCAACCCATCACCGTCCAGCAAGCCTACGATGGGATTACTCACTCATGGCGGTGAGCATCATGAAATTGGTGATGGAGGATGGTTGATGATGACGATGGCGACGGATTCCCCTCTCCGGAGCCCTGAATGGACTCCAGATTAGCCCTCCCGAGGAAGATTAGGGCTTGGCGGCGGCTCCGTATCATAAAACACGATGAATCCTTCTCTCTGTTTTTTTCTCCCCGAAGGTGAATATATGGAGTTGGAGTTGAGGTCGGTGGAGGTCCACGGGGCCCACAAGGTGGGGGGGCACGCCCCAGGGGGGTGGGCGCGCCCTGCACCCTCGTGGACAGGGTGTGGTCACCCTTACGTTGATTCTTTCACCAATATTTTTTATTAATTCCAAAATGTGTCTCCGTGGATTTTCAGGTCATTTCGAGAACTTCCATTTTTGCACAAAAATAACACCATGGCAATTCTGTTGAAAACAACGTCAGTCCGGGTTAGTTCCATCAAATCAAGCAAGTTAGAGTCCAAAACAAGGGCAAAAGTGTTTGGAAAAGTAGATACGTTGGAGACGTATCAACTCCCCCAAGCTTAAACCTTTGCTTGTCCTCAAGAAATTCTGTTGACAAACTGAAAGTGATAAAGAAAAAACTTTTACAAACTCTAATTGATCTTGTTGTTGCAAATATGTAAAGCCGGCATTCAAGTTTTCAGCAAAGATTATGAACTAACCATATTCACAATAACAATAAGGTCTCACATTTACTCATATCCATGGCATAATCAACTAGCGAGCAATAATAATAAATCTTGGATAACAACACTCTCTCAAAACAATCATAATATGATATAACAAGATGGTATCTCGCTAGCCCTTTCTGAGACCACAAAACACAAATGCAAAGCATCCCTGAAGATCAAGGACTGACTAAACATTCTAATTCATGGCAAAAGAGATCCAGTCACAGTCATACTCAATGTAAATTAATAACAATGCATGCAAATGACAATGGGCTCTCCAATTGGTGCTTTTTAATAAGAGGATGAAGACTCAACATAAAAGTAAATAGATAGTCCCTTTGCAGAGGGAAGCAGGGATTTGCAGAGGTGCCAGAGCTCGAGTTTTGAAACAAAGATAAATAATATTTTGAGTGGCATACTTTCATTGTCAACATAGCAACCAAGAGATCTCAATATCTTCCATGCTACATACATAATAGGCGGTTCCCAAACTGAATGGTAAAGTTTATACTCCCCCACCACCAATGAGCATCAATCCATGGCTGGCCCGAAACAACGGGTACCGTCCAACTAACAACAATCCCGGGGGAGTTTTGTTTGCAATTATTTTGATTTGATTTGAGCATGGGACTGGGCATCCCGATTACCTGCCATTTTCTCGTGAATGATGAGCAGAGTCCACTCATCGTGAGAATAACCCACCTAGCATGGAAGATATAGATATCCCTAGTTGATACATGAGCTATTCGAGCATACAAAATAGAATTTCATTTGAAGGTTTAGAGTTTGGCACATACAAATTTACTTGGAAGGGCAGGTAAATACCGCATATATGAAGATATGGTGGACTCATATGTAATGACTTCGGGGTTTATGGAAGTGGATGCACAATCAGTATTCCCGTTTAGTACAAGTGAAGGCTAGAAAGAGACTAGGAAGCGACCAACTAGAGAGCGACAACAGTCATGAACATGCATTAAGATTAACCAACAATTAGTGCAAGCATGAGTAGGATATAAATCACCAAGAATATAAATATCGTGAAGGCTATGTTGATTTTGTTTCAACTACATGCGTGAACATGTGCCAAGTCAAGCCACTTGAATCATTGAAAGGAGGATACCACCCTATCATACCACATCACAACCATTTTAATAGCATGTTGGCACGCAAGATAAACCATTATAAGCTCCTAGCTAATTAAGCATGGCATGAGCAACTATAATCTCTAATTGTCATTGTAAATATGTTTTCATCCGTAATAAGTTGAATCAGGAACAATGAACTAATCATTTTTACAAAAACAAGATAGGTCGAGTTCATACCAGCTTCTCTCATCTTAATCATTTCATCATATATCGTCATTATTGGCTTTCACTCGCACGACCGAATGGTGTGCATAATAATAATAGTGCACGTGCATTAGACTAAGATGGAATCTGCAGACATTTAATTCAAAGGAGAAGACAAGGTAATATGGGCTCTTGGTTAGATCAACAATAATGCATATAAGAGCCACTCAACATATTCATCATGGTCTTCTCCTCTCGACCCCCCCCCCCTCCCCAAAGAAAAGAAAAGAAATAAAACTTATTTACACGGGATAGCTCCCAAAAAGCAAAAGAAGAACGAGAAATCTTTTGGGTTTTCTTTTAATATTACTACTACAAGCATGGAAGGTAAACTAGCTGAAGGCTACAACTAACTTTTTGGTTTTTCTTAAGATTTTTCAAACACACAAGAAGAAAGCAGCAAAAGAAAATAAACTAGCATGGATAGTACAATGAAAAAGTATGAACACCGACAACTGGAATGAGTGTGTGAACATGAATGTAATGTCGGTGAGAAATACGTACTCCCCCAAGCTTAGGCTTTTGGCCTAAGTTGGTCTATGGCCACTGCTGGCCTTGTGGATATCCAAAGTCATAGTTGGGGTTGTACTGAGATGCAGCATCTACTGCCTGCAGAGTTGTTGCTTGGAGGCGAGCTTCCTCCGTCCTCCACTCATATTCATTCGCCTCCTCCCTGGTTATAAAATATCTCCTTTTTGCCTGAAAGTTAAAGAAAGTAGAAGCAGGGAGAGTAACATGGACAGTATGTCGTGTGTCAAAGATTAGTCGGTACTGGAGGAACTGTTCGTTCCTCTCAAGAAACTGATGGCGAACCATAGAACTATAATCTAGATAAGCAGGTGGCAACTCAATATCATTTCCATTTATGGGTATACCAAGATAATTACCTACACGAGTTGCATAAATTCCACCAAACAAATCTCCACTTTTACCATTAAGGTGTAACCACCGTGCAACTATGGCCCCCCAAGTTATATTGTTTATCACCTAATACCGCACTCTTGAGGATGCTAAGATCTAGAACGAACATGTGACAAACCTCATCTTTATTGTTAATGCACCTACCTATAAAGAGAGCAAAGTAATGTATGGAAAGGAAATGAATGCTCCCTATGGTAGCTTGTGCGATTTCTCTAGTTTCTCCCATAGTGATACTAGCAAGAAAGTCTTTATATTCAGATTTGCGAGGTTCACTAACATTGCCCCACTACGGGATTTTACAAGCAGTATTAAAATCTTCAAGGTCCATGGTATATGATTTATCATAGAGTCAAATAAAACAGTGTGAGTATTGTCGTGGAAGAAAATTTAAACCTCCTCACAAAGGAATCAGTGAGGTAGTAGTACTGTCGGCACTTATCTGACACGAAGTCCTCAAGATCAGCATTGCGTGCATACAAATCAAATTCGTCCTTGAAGCCTGCTTGGACAATAAATTATTCCGACGGCCATTCATAAGGCCGCACTTGAGCTTCCCTTGGTTGTTCAGAGTCCAGCTCACGTATTGCGAGCCTTGCTTCTTGCTTCCTTGAAGAACCACCTTGGTACATTTTTCTTCCTATGAAAAATTTCTGAAATTTTTAGTGACTCAAAATAAAAGTGAACCAAACTCAACAAGATTGATAGCAACTACTCCCACAAGTGCCTAGAGGCTATATCATGCATTAAAACTACTTTGGGACATATAAATTTGCCATGCAAGCTCAAGAAAAGGGTCACCTCAGCAGCAAAAAATTGCAATAAATAAAGCACTAGAACAAAAACTAATTGGACCATTGGAGGAATCACATACCGAAGAACAATCTCCCAAAGCAGTTTTGTGAATGGAGCATTGAGCAAGGAGATCGAAAATGGCAGCAAAACAAGCTAGAACACGGGTCTGAGCTGTGGGATGATTTTTTCTGGAGGAAGACGAAGTGTGTGGGTGCTGGAATAAGTGGACGGGGGCCACGTGGGGTCCATGAGGTAGGGGGCGCGCCCCAGGGTGTGGGCGCGCTCTGTGCCCTCGTGGCCAAATGGTGGGGCCCCCTGGTGTGTTCTAAGTGCTAGAAATTCTTAAATATTCTACAAAAAACCATACTTCATTTTCAGGGTATTTGGAGAACTTTTATTTCTAGGGTATTTTTTTATTCCACGGATAATTCAGAAAATAGACAGAAAATACTATTTTTGCTTTATTTAATCTAAATAACAGAAAGTAAAAGGAGGGTAGATAGAGTTGTGCTTTCTAACGTCATCCATCTCATGCTCATCAAAAGGAATCCACTAACAAGGTTGATCAAGTCTTGTCAACAAACTTCTTCCGAATAACAAGAAATCGGAGAATTTTCGAATTACACTAGGTTACCTCAACGGGAATATGCATGTCCCCAACAATAAGAATATCATATTTCTTTTTGACAGATGGAAGAGGGAATTCAAAACCTCCAATAGTATAGTTGAAATTTTTCCAATATAATTGATACTATGAACTTGAGGTTGTTTCTTCGGAAAATGTACCGTATGCTCATTACCATTAACATGAAAAGTGGAATTGCCTTTGTTGCAATCAATGACAGCCCCTGCAGTATTCAAAAAGGGTCTACCAATGATGATCGACATACTGTCGCCTCGGGAATATCAAGGATAACAAAGTCCGTTCAAATAGTAACATTTGCAACCACAACAGGCACATCCTCACAAATACCGATAGGTATAGCAGTAGCTTTATCGGCCATTTGCAAAGAGATTTCAGTAGGTGTCAACTTAGTCAAATCAAGTCTACGATATAAAGAGAGAGGCATAACACTAACACCGGCTCCAAGATCACATAAAGCAGTTTTAACATAGTTTTTTTAATGGAGCATGGTATAGTTGGTACTCTTGGATCTCCAAGTTTCTTTGGTATTCCACCCTTAAAAGTATAATTGGCAAGCATGGTGGAAATTTCAGCTTCTGGTATATTTCTTTTATTTCTAACAATATCTTTCATATACTTGGCATAAGGATTCATTTTAAGCATATCAGTCAAAGCATACGTAAAAAGATAGGTCTAATCATTTCAGCAAAGCGCCCAAAATCTTCATCATCCTTTTTCTTGGATGGCTTAGGAGGAAAAGGCATGGGTTTATAAACCCATGGTTCTCTTTCTTTACTGTGCTTCCTAGCAACAAAGTCTCTCTTATCATAACATTGATTCTCTGATTGTGGGTTATCAAGATCAACAGCAGGTTCAATCTCTACATCATTGTTATTACTAGGTTGAGCATCAACATGAACATAAGCATTAACATTATCACTAGGTTCATGTTCATTATCAGATTCTGTTTCAGCCTCAGAAATAGAAATATCATTGGGATTCTCAGGTGTATCAGTAATGGGTTCACTAGAAGCATGCAAATTCCTATCATTTTTCTTTTTCTTCTTCTTAGAAGGACTAGTTGCATCAATATTAGTTCTCTGAGAATCTTGCTCAACTCTCTTAAGATGGCCCTCAGGATACAGAGGTTCCTGGGTCATTCTGCCACCTCTAGTCATAACTCTTACAACATTGTCATTATTCTTATTATTTAATTCATGGAGCAATTCATCTTGTGCCTTAAGTACTTGTTCTACTTGAGTGGTAACCAAGGATGCATGTTTACTAATAAGCTTAAGGTCACCTTTAACTCTAGACATATAATCACTCAAGTATTTAACCATATAAGCATTACGTTTCAATTTTCTACCAACATAAGCATTGAAGTTTTCTTGTTTAACAATAAAATTATCAAACTCATCCAAGCATTGACTAGTAGACTTGTTACGAGGAATATCACCTTCATCAAATCTATAGAGAGAATTTACCTTTACTACCTGTGGCGGGTTATTAAGACCATATATTTCTTCAATAGGTTGTAAATTCTTAACATCTTCAGCTTTAATACCTTTTTCTTTCATAGATTTCTTTGCCTCTTGCATATCTTGAGGACTGAGAAATATAATACCCATTTTCTTCGGAGTTGGCTTAGGAGTTGGTTCAGGAAGTGTCCAATCATTATCATTACTCCATGTATTATTCAATAGCAATTCATCTTGCTCAACGGTTCTTTCCCTGAAACACAACCAGCACAACTATCCAGGTGTCTCTAGAAGCATTGGTTAGTCCATTATAAAAGATATCAAGTATTTCATTTTTCTTGAGAGGATGATCAAGCAAAGCATTCAGTAATCAGAGAAGCCTCCCCCAAGCTTGTGGGAGGCTCTCTTCTTAAATTTGCACGAAATTAAATATTTCCCTTAAGGCAGCTTGTTTCTTATGAGCAGGAAAATATTTTGCAGAGAAGGAATAAATCATATCCTGGGGACTACGCACACAACCAGGAGCAAGAGAATTAAACCATATTTTAGCATCGCCCTTTAATGAGAAAGGAAATAATTTAAGGATATAATAATAGAGAAATTTTTCCTCATGGGTAAATAGGGTGGCTATATCATTCAATTGAGTAAGATGTACTACAATGGTTTCAGATTCAAAGCCATAGAAAGGATCAGATTCAACCAAAGTAATTAACTCAGGATCGACAGTGAATTCACAATCCTTATCAATAACCAAGATAGGTGACGTAGCAAAAGCAGGGTCATATTGCATTCTAGCATTCAAAGACTTTTCTTTTAGCTTAGCTAACAGTTTCTTAAGATCATATCTATCTTTGCAAGCAAAAAGATCTCCAATAGTTTCTTCATCCATAACATAACCCTCAGGTACAACAGGCAATTCATATCTAGGGGGAGAATCTTCATCATCACTTTCATCAATATTATCAGTTTCAATAATTTCATTCTCTCTAACCCTAGCAAGTTGTTTATCAAGAAATTCACCTAATGGCATAGTATTATCAAGCAGAGAAGTAATTTCATCATAAGCATCATGCACAGCAGAAGTGGCATCATCAATAACATGTGACATATCAGAATCAATAGCAGGTGTAGGTGTAGGTGTCACAAATTTATTCATAATTGAAGGTGAATCAAGTGCAGAGCTAGATGGCAGTTCCTTACCTCCCCTCATAGTTGAGGGAAATATCTTGGTTCTTTCATCTTTCAAGTTCCTCATAGTGATCAACAGATATAAATCCCAAGTGACTCAAAGAATAGAGCTATGCTCCCCGACAACAGCCCCAGAAAAAGGTCTTGATAACCCACAAGTATAGGGAATCGCAACAGTTTTTGAGGGTAGAGTATTCAACCCAAATTTATTGATTCGACACAAGGGGAGCCAAAGAATATTCCCAAGTATTAGCAGCTGAGTTGTCAAGTCAACCACACCTGAAAGACTTAATATCTGCAGCAAAGTATTTAGTAGCAAAGTAGTATGGAGGTAACAGTGGCAAAAGTAACAGTAGCAGTTTTGTGGTGATCGTAATAGTGGCAACGGAGAAGTAACTAAGCAAAGGTCAATATGTGAAAAGCTCATGGGCAATGGATCAATGATGGATAATTATGTCGGATGCAATTCATCATGCAACAGTTATAACATAGGGTGACACAGAACTAGCTCCAGTTCATCAATCTAATGTTGGCATGTATTCCGAATATAGTCATACGTGCTTATGGAAAAGAACTTGCATGACATCTTTAGTCCTACCTCCCGTGGCAGCGGGGTCCTAATGGAAACTAAGGGATATTAAGGCCTCCTTTTAATAGAGTACCAGACCAAAGCATTAGCAGTTAGTGAATACATGAACTCCTCAAACTACGATCATCACCGGGAGTGGTCCCGATTATTGTCACTTCGGGGTTGCTGGATCATAACACATAGTAGGTGACTATTGACATGCAAGATAGGATCAAGAACTCACATATATTCATGAAAACACAATAGGTTCATATCTGAAATCATGGCACTCGGGCCCTAGTGACAAGCATTAAGCATGGCAAAGTCATAGCAACATCAATCTTAGAACATAATGGATACTAGGGATCAAACTCTAACAAAACTAACTCGATTACATGGTAAATCTCATCCAACCCATCACCGTCCAGCAAGCCTATGATGGGATTACTCACTCACGGTGGTGAGAATCATGAAATTGGTGATGGAGGATGGTTGATGATGACGATGGCGACGGATTCCCCTCTCCGGTGCCCCAAACGGACTCCAAATCAGCCCTCCCGAGGAAGATTAGGGCTTGGCGGTGGCTCTGTATCGTAAAACGCAATGAATCCTTCTCTCTGATTTTTTTTCTCCCCAAACATGAATGTATGGAGTTGGAGTTGTGGTCGGTGGAGGTCAAGGGGGCCCACGAGGCAGGGGGCGCCCCTCGGGGGGGTGCACGCCCTTCACCCTCGTGGACAGGGTGTGGGCCCCGTTATGTTGCTTCTTTCGCCAATATTTTTTATTAATTCCAAAATGTGTCTTCGTGGATTTTCAGGTCATTCCGAGACCTTCTATTTTTGCACAAAAATAACACCATGGCAGTTTTGCTGAAAATAGCGTCAGTCCGGGTTAGTTCCATTCAAGTCAGGCAAGTTAGAGTCCAAAACAAGGGCAAAAGTGTTTTGAAAAGTAGATACGTTGGAGACGTATCATATTTCTATCCTCACTGGTGGTTACAGATCCGGACGTATCCTCCTCCGCTGGTGAAGGGGAGGAGGGGCAACGTTTAGGTTGTCGTTGACAGCAAGGGAGGAGACCCACTGTCGGTCGCACCATTATCTCTGGCCGAGCGCCGACACGGGAGGTCCTCCGATCCCTTTGTCGCTGCCCTAGTGTGGGAGGATCTGGCTCCCACCGCCCACCTATCCACATCTCGACGACCTTCAGGTATATCTTCCTTCAAAATCGGCCTAGCTCTACTTCCTCAGCTCACTATGTCGTTGCATGTGCATCATTTTCTATCTCTGAGGCCCTCTCGATCGGATGGTCCAACATCACCTAATATATTTTTTATATTGTTAGAGGTAAAGCTACTTCATGGAGTCGAATCTTGTACTTGGTTCAATAATAAATAAAGGGCGGAAATTTAGTATGTACATCGGACTTGGTACAAATAGGAAGGAAAGGGGTGAAAGTAGTACAGACTGGTCATCCATGTGATGCCCCCAATTCAATCGTACACTAATCATACACGCAAATGTGTACGATCAAAATCAGGGCCTCACGGGAAGATATCACAACACAACTCTAGACATAAATTAAAATAATACAAGCTTTATATTACAAGCCAGGGGCCTCGAGGGCTCGAATACAAAAGCTTGATACACAAGAGTCAGCGGAAGCAACAATATCTGAGAACACACATAAGTTAAACAAGTTTTGCCTTAAGAAGGCTAGCACAAAAGCAACACGGTCGAAGAGGCAAGGCCTCCTGCCTGGGACCTCCTAACTACTCCTGATCTTCGGCGGCCTTCATGTAGCAGTATCTGTCGGCGGTGGCATCTTGCTCTAGGGATCCACCATCTGGTTGCATCAACCAGAAAGAAGAAAGAAGGGGCAAAAGGGGTAGCAACGCAACCATGAGTACTCATCCAAAGTACTCGCAAGCATCATATCTATACTAAGTATGCACTGGTATCAAATGGAAGGTTTGTATCTGTGGACTGAACTGCAGAATGCCAGAATAGAGGGGGAAGGCCAAGCCTATTGAAGACTAGAATTTTCACGCAGCTCCAAGCATCTTGTAGCATGTGGAAAAGTAAAGAATAGCAGTTTATAATTAACAAACATATTGCAGCATCAACGCCCAGAGATCCTTCCTCAACTCCCTGCGAGGAAAGCAATCCTGGAGCCACATATCCATCACATATCTCAAGTATCCATTTTTAGTTATATAAGATCAGGATATAACACTGAACGTCCATTACCGCGGACACGATATTCAAATATATATCTTCCCGGCAGGGGTGCACCACGTTACCCAACACGCTTGATCACTCTGGCCAGACACACCTTTCTGGGGTCAATGCCCGGCCTCGGAAGATCAACACGCTGCAGCCCTACCTAGGCTCAGCAGAGAGGTCCCCACCGGTCTACATCTTAAGCACTCCGGGGTCTTGGGCCCATCGCCCACAGCACTCCAGGTCGTTGTGTGCAGGGTCAATACCAACATTGCCTCGGATGGCCAGCACGATCTGACCGTGCCACATTGATGAACTGGACGTCTGACAAAGCTTCAGCTGATACTGCAACGTCGAGGCCCATAACTATTCTCGCGTGGTGGTTGGTGTGTAAAGGACAGAGGCCAACTCAGAACAAATACCCAAACCTGTTAGTGCATTGGGGGCTCGCGGAGATGAGCAGAGACTCGCGATAAGGTGACCCCATCTCCCCATCTCGTGGACTTACGGCAAGGGCCCAGACTACCCGACCGTGCCAAGTGGAAAACTTGCGGGTGCTCTACGGGCCCGCCTTACTTTCACATCAACTCGCGGGTACCCCTCAGGGCCGACCCGACTTCAACAAGGTCTCAAGTAAAGTCAAGGTAACTATGTGTCCAGATATCAAGGGGAAAACCCGAGGAATCACCGTCGGCGAATTCCACTCGATGTAATCATCAAGGTGAACGTAAGAGGAACCACCCTCGAGGTTCACACTTAAGGGGTTGCACGACAGAGCCGTATCGGGAATGGTGAAGGAGGAACCACCCTCGTTGACCACGACCGAATAGCTACACTACAGAGATCTCATCAGGAGTGATTTATGAGGTGTCACCCTCGACACTTGATGGTAACTCTGCAGAGTCGAGCAACAAAAGGGGTATGATGTGATGTGAGGTGCCGGGCTCTGGTCGTCCATCACGTCGATGATGAAGCAGGGGCAACAAGGACAAGGTGTTGGTCACTGATGGATCACTAACAAACCTATACTAAGCAGTTTAGGATAAGCAAGTAAGGTAGAATAGCAGGTACAAAAGCAGGCTATGCATCAGAATAGGAGTAATCAATTACACTAGAAAAATTTAATGCAAGCATGAGAGAATGGAATGGGCGATATCGGGATGATCAAAAGGGGGGGGCTTGCCTGGAAGCTCCACTGAAAGGGAAGAAGGGTCGTCGGTGACGTAGTCGGTCACAGGGGCATCAACATCGGTCTCGGGGTCTACCAGAGAGAAGAGGGGGAAGAAATAGTAAATACACACAAACATATGCATAAACTAACAATAAGCGGGGCTAGAGGTGTCTAACGCAGCGTTAGGCGATACTGGCAAAGGGGGAAACATCCGGGAAAGTTTTCCTAGTTCCGGACGTCTGTCATACAGATGACCGGAGGGGGAACGTTCCATGTTCAGGTAGTTAGAGGCATATGACAGGTAAACGAACCGCGTATTTGGATTCATCTCACTGTTCTGAGCAACTTTCATGTATAAAACCTTTTCATCTGAGCTACGGTTTATTATCTATGATTATAAAAAGATTTTAGCATTTACAGATCTATTTAAAATAACAGAAAAGAAAATATGGCGCCAGCAGAGTGTCAGCATGACATCAGGAGGTCAATAGACCCGCTGACTGGTCAAACTGACTAGTAGGTCCCACCTGTCATAGATAGAGGGGCTAGTACAGTTTTATTTTAACTAAACAGGGTTAATTAACTACTGGAACCCACCTGTCAGTGTCTCATTTATCTAACTAATTGATTTTAATTATAAAAACGTTTTAGGTAAATTAATTATGCTATGCGGCCCGCATGTCAGTGACACTGGCTGCCCGGTCAGCAGTTGACTGGGTCAACCTAGTTAACCGGGGCCTGCGGGGCCCGCTGGCAGTGACCCTGGGTGGCCCCAGGTGTGCCACATCGGCGGTGGCCAACGGCTTGACGTCGGTGAAGCCAAAACGCGGCGGAGGGCCTCAGGATTCATCGGATTTCGCGTACAGGCAACCGTTTCGCGTGCAAGGGTGCGTTCGAACGAGCGGAGCAGCACGCGTCGAACTGCGATGGTGGCCCGGCCGAAAACGGCCAGAGACGGCGGTGTCAAGTGGCAGAAGTGGCACCGGAGTTCGGGCATGAGTGGAACCGGCGATACACGGCACGGAGGATCGAGCTAGCTATCACTACGGGGCCCTACGCGTGTGCTGAGCACGACTGCAAGCTCGGACGAGCTCATCGACGAGCGTGGCCACGACTGCAAGGCGCACAGCTGCGACCAAAGCTTGGGCACAATGGTGAGCTAGATATGGCGCGCTAGGAGGAGCAAGGAGGTGTTAGGGCGGGCCGAGGGCTTATAGTGGAGCAGCCGAGCAGACTAGTGGGCTCGGTGAAGCACCGGAGTCGTCGAGGCCAACGCACCGATCTCGGCTGCCCGAGAAAGAAGACGAAGACGTGGGCGAGGATGTGGCGGCTCCCAGCTTAGATTCAAGGGGGCGGGCGGCATGGTCGAGCAAAGCATCCCTCCCAGGCATGGTGGTGGCCCGCGGGGATGCCAGTGGCCGTGAAGACGACGGAGGACGGTGGCGACCGCGTCAGTCTCCTCTCCAAAACAAAGCAGAGGGAGAGGTGGATCTGGGGAAGGAGTGGGAGAGGCGGAGAGGGAGAGGGGCGTGGAGTGGGGAGGGATCGAGGCGCTCACGTGGCGGCCTTATCCCCTCATGACGGCGTCGGCGAGGTGGTGCAGCGGCGGCCATCCTCCTGTAGCGATGGTGTCGGGGGCACAGAGAACCGACCGGGGAGGGGGAGTGGGATGGCCAGTTGGAGTGGGCCGAGGCCCAATGGGAGGCCAGGGGCTCTTTTCTCTCCTTTATTTTATTGCTTATTTACTTGTTTAGTTTAGTTTAGGGCATTCAAACAATTTGCAAAAATGTTGGTTCACCACCAACATTAACAAATGAATATTTGCCACATGATGAACATTTTATTTTTGACATTTGAAAACTTTTGAGTTTGACTTGATTTTGAATTTTTAAAAATAGGGTGGATTTGAAACATTGCGAGTTTAACAACAGTAATGATTATGACATGGCATCATTAGCAGGTAATTACTATAGCTTAATTATCAGGGCGTCACAATTCTCCTCCACTACAAGAAATCTCGTTCCGAGATTTAAGGGGTGGAAAAGGGGGGTAGACTCGGGAAGTACGAAGCTCAACACAAGATAGGAACATGTGGCTATCTCAGTGAGAGTGGCCTAGAGGCATCTCTCGATTTGAAATTTTAGGAGGTCATCGAGAGCAGGGTAAGGAGATGCAATAAGAAGCTTCAAGCGGGTAGGCAACTGTTTGTTGCATGAAACACAGGGTGAAAGGGGTTCAAAGCAATAGGAATAAGTATTGCATCTGATACCAGAATAGATCACTAGGAATGTGGCTCATGAATTACATACGAAGCCAAGTGTGAGGAATAACTTAGAAAACTGGGATGTATAGGAGAGTCAGGTTTTGATCTTGTGGAACTGTGGGTTATGGGCCCACCATGTGGGTTAAATGCAGGAAGGGTGCTAACATTTGCACGGTCATGATAGCAAGGCAGGTCAGAGGATAGCATGTCAGTTATGTTGGCAACAATGTTGGTACCAAGGTCGAGGGACGAAGAGAACCATTTTCCTGCTCGTTAAGACGAGGCGGACCACTAGGCAAAGTTCTCGTCCATCGGTGGCTACCGGAATGTCATCAACAATAGCAACAAGGTCTTACTAACAGAGTTTGTACACCGAGGTGTTTACATAAGCAGGGAATCATCACTGCTCATATATGTTAAGTTACATGAAAGGTTAAACAAAACAATGGAAAGGAAAGTGTTGACTCGAACCAATTATCAGTGTTCTCGAGTGCCTAACAACTCAGAACCCGTGGAAAAACTGGAATCGGCGAGAGATAATAGTTGATGAAGAACTCATAAGAAGTTAACTATCTCTATGGTATTCTCGAGGTACCAGAGGGTAATACTCGAAGGTAGATCAAAGTAGAGGCTTGACAGGTGAAATGATCTAAAGAAGACATGTACTTTCACTCATCTGAGAAAAGCATTCGAAGGATAACAGTCATGGTCAGAACCACAGTTGCCAAGGACCAAGCATAGATACAATATGAACTCATCACAAGGGGATCATTATTACAAGAAGCTTCCATGGTAAGTTCCACACCAGGTCCAGGGGCATGAACACAAAGTTCAAGGTCGACTCCCACTTCGTCAATGCATAACTTTCCATTCACTTCTCCTTTTTGAGATGTTGAACAGGTCAAAATTTATCCGAAGAACCGCTAGTAGATATAACTCACATAATCTTCGGCCCCAAACAAATTATGGAAGGCGTAGGTTCAACCCACTGGGGCACCTTATGAACATAGACCTCAAACTTCACATGTAAATACCTCAAGCTCGAAAGTACAAGATGGTTGGGGAAACAGAGGATACAATTTACCAAAGGCATTATGTATCCGAGGAAAAGGTCATAAGGTGATTGAATATGAAGGACACTATCGGATAAAATCCAACAAAGGACCTTGTGGTCCACAAGGGATCTGATGTGAGTATCGGCATTCACCCAGAAGAAGAAAGAACGCAAGGATATCAGTTTATAGAAACAACTGACTAATTCAAAGCTCAAACGCAAAGGAATTATGATTTTCAAAATGGTGGATCAGAAGCAGAGGCTCTCATCAAAGACAAGTAAGTTGAATAGACATGGATCAACAATCAATCAAGGCTTGATTTGTCGAACACCAGCTCATGTCCGAGGTGACGTCTGAGCCAATGCAAAGAATTCTAATTGTGATTGATGATTGCGAGCAGTCACAAACATATCGAATCAAATGTTGAAAATAAAGATGACAAAGGATACTACCGAATATTGCCAGACATATGAAAAGTATCCATAATGTAAGCATACAAGAATTTGCAGAGCAATAGTTGGAGAGGATTATCGGAAGATCGGATAGTATTCCAAAGTATCTAGTGAATCACTTGATCAACTAGGAATGAACAAATCCTTGCTAAGTGTGGGGAATTATTCATAGATGTAAACATGTGGCAAAGAATCGCAAGGCAGTGACATAGGAGATTCTTAAAAGTCGGAGAATAATTTGATGTATCTTGTAATAACAAGAGCAATAGGGAATGATTGTATGAATGACTAGTGTATGAAGTTTTCCGTAAGAGTATACCAAAGGTAGGGAATTGCAAAGGTGACGAGCACAAAAGTCTCAGAAAAATACTGAAGGGTATCTTCGGAAACTTCTGGTGAAGCACGCCATCATCAGGAATGAAGGGGGGCTCTCCGGGAGAAAGTATTTACGAGAAACTAGAGTTAGAGTTAGCAAAATCATTTACCCAAATAGAAGAGAGAGCAGAGTCCCAGAGTATAGACAAGGAGTAAAAGATCCTAATACCACCCAATGGCTACGTGGGCTCGTAAGCCGCACAACCATGTTAGTAAATCAGTTTTTCAAAGACTAGACACAACTTCGGCCAAGGAGTTGGAAAGGGGGATCCTAGAGGCAGTCGTCTATGATACCAACTTGTGACACAAATGTGTATGATCAAGATCAGGGACTCACGGGAAGATATCACAACACTGTTGGGTTCTACGGTAGGGTGCGTTGACTGCAAATTAAAATTTCCTACACGTAGAACAACCAAGAACATGCTACGGGAGATGGATCACAATTCGTTACCACTAGACGCGCAGTGCCATGCAGCGGAAGAAGAGTTGGGGCAGCGCATCCACGTGGATCGTCCCCTCCTCATCCGATCTCCCTCGAACAGCCGGTCGTCCGATCCCACGTACAAGTTCGCCGGAGCGGCACAAGTGGACCGCATCTATCAGTATCCATGCATGCAGGAGGAATACCGTGTGGCGGACTTCTAGGTCTGATCACACAGTCGGCGGCGAGTGGAGGTGTCTATTCGCAACACATGCAAACCCTAGTCGTAGCGCCGAAGCGATCAACCACATAAGTGCGCAGCACCTCCACCTTATATAGGCGTCCGTCGCGGGCTCAACAGTTGGGCCTCGCACGGACCCTAAAGCCCACAAGTCTACTCGGCCACAATCCGAATACAGCTCGGATCACATCCGACGAGTGTTTTCGGATCCGACCTCGTAGGTTCCTTCCCTTAAGCGCATGACCCCTTAGGTTCAAGTCAGCTTGGTCACAGTTCGGATCACCTCCGACCTGCACGGTTGGTAGCGGCCTCTAGCAAGGCGTGCCGACCACTAAGCAGACTATGAAGCTGGTTAGGCGAACCTGTACAACGTGTCACACTTTTGTTCCCTTTGCCTCACGATATATGTTGTCGGGCTCAAGGCGAGACTGTCATCCTTGTGCTAGCCCGACCTCTTTCCCGTTCTAGTGATCCCGACCACTACCCGGATTATCTCATAATCCTTGTAGCATGGCCATCCTAATCCTGGACGGATCACACGAGGGGCCCAGGGTATATCTCTCCTGATCGGAGGGGAAATTCCCATCTTGCTCGACCATGTCTTGCAGCATGGGACTGGACATACCCGAAACCTACCTTTGTAACTACCCAGTCACGGAGTAGCGTTTGGTCGGCCCAAAGCAAGTTTGTCACCATCCCGAGTACATGCGCCAGCTCAGGTCTTAGGACATAGAACGTATGTTGTACTAGAGACTCACAGATGACATATCGCTGCGTCTCATAGTTGGGTCTGTCCGACTCGGACCTTATCTCGACTCAGATCCGACTATGTAGAATCCGACCAGACCTTTCCAAGTCCATATTATCGGGTTAGCATCCAATGCTCCATGGCTAGTGAGACCAAGCAATCGACTGTGTCATATGCTAGTCTAATCGGTTGCGCGTCCACACAGCCCTTTCGACTAGGGACCTTTTAGGACAGTCGTCGTACAATGCATAGTCCCACAAACAAGTCACGTAATTGCTGATACACATCATTGATAATGTCCAAGGACTATCTTTATTCATAAACACATAGGAAATATCATCATACATGATTGCCTCTAGGGCATATCTCCAACAGTCTCCCACTTGCACTAGAGTCAATCAAATAGACATCGAATGCCCATAGCTCTAACGTGCCCCTCATGCTTGGGTTGTGGAAGCGGCTTAGTCAACGGATCTGCAACATTTGCATTCGTGTGAATCTTGCATAACTCTACATCACCATTCTTCACGATCTTTCGTATCAGGTGATATTTCCGATCTATATGTCTGACCTTGTGGTGATTCCTCGGCTCCTTGGCTTGTGCGATGGCACCAGAATTATCACAATAAAGGTGCAACGATTTCACCGAGGCTGGGAAAATACCAAGATCATCCAGAAAATGCCGGATCCAAACACCTTCCTTTGCAGCTTCACAAGCCGCAATCTATTCGGCTTCTGTGGTAGAATCGGCCACCGTATCCTGCTTGGAACTCATCCAGTGCACTGCTCCTCTGTTCAGGACGTACACGAATCCGTACTATGATCGACAATCATCTCTATCGGTTTGGAAACTAGCATCGGCGTAACCCCTTACGATGAGCTCTACCTCACCTCCATAAACTAGGAACATCTCTTTAGTCCTTTTCAGGTACTTTAAAATAGTCTTTACCACTGCCCAGTGACTCTGACCTGGGTTTGCCTGGTATCTACTTGTTAGGCTTATTGCAAAAGCAACATCAGGTCTTGTACATATCATGGCACACATGATAGATCCGATTGCCGAGGCATACGGAATCCTACTCATCCTGCTTCGCTCATCAGATGCCGAAGGACTCTGAGCCTCGCTTAGCCTTATACCATGTGAGAGTGGCAAGAACCCTTTCTTCGCCTCACTCATGTTGAACCGCCTCAACACTTTATCTATATACGTGCTCTGGCTTAAGCCGAGCAGCCTCCTCGATCTATCTCTATAGATCTTAATGCCTAAAATATAGACTGCCTCACCAAGGTCTTTCACCGAAAACTTGCCATTCAATGATTCCTTGACCAAGTTTAGCATCGAAACATTGTTCCCGATCAACAATATGTCATCCACATACAAGATCAAAAACACTATCGAGCTCCCACTTAACTTCTTGTATAAACAAGAGTCCTCTTTGCTTTTGATGAAACCGAGACCAGTGACGACCTCATCAAAACGAATGTTCCAACTCCAAGATGCTTGCTTCAACCCATAAATGGATCTCTTGAGCTTGCATACCTTACTAGTGCTAGTCGGATCGACAAAACCCTCGGGTTGTATCATATACATGTCCTTGGTTAAATTTCCGTGAAGGAAAGCCATTTTGACATCCATCTGCCATTTCTCGTAATCAAAATATGCAGCTATAGCTAGTATGATCCTCACCGATTTTAGCATCGCTATCGGCAAGTAACTCTCATCGTAGTCAATTCCTTGAACTTGTCCATAACCTTTAGCGACAAGCCGAGCTTTGTGGATCTGAACATTTCCATCCACACCGGTTTTCTTCTTAAAGACCCATTTGCAACCAATGGTTGTTATGCCAGGTGGCGGATCAACCAAGTCCCAGACTTGATTCTGATCCATGGACTTTAACTCAGATCTCATGGTCTCCAGCCATGCCTCGGAATCTGGGCTCACCATCGCTTCCGCATATGTGGCCGGCTCGTCGCTTTCTAGCAACAATACATCACGCACTCTACGCAATCTTTCTGACCTCCGTGGTTCCGATGCCGCTTCGACTACGGGTTCCCTGACTGACTCTGGTATGATCTCATCACCAGCTGAGCCGTCCCCGAGTGGTCCTCGAATTTCTTCGAGTTGGACCGTCCTCCCACTGGCCTCCCGACTGAGAAACTCTTTCTCAAGGAAAACCCTGTTCCGAGAAACAAACACTTTGTTCTCTTCCTGGTTGTAGAAGCTATACCCCAAGGTTTCCCTCGGATATCCCACGAATATGCATGAGGGAGTCCTGGATTAGGGGGTGTCCGGATGGCCGGACTATGACCTTTGGCCGGACTCCCGTACTATGAAGATACAAGATTGAATACTTCGTCCCGTGTCCGGATGGGACTTTCCTTGGCGTGGAAGGCAAGCTTGGTGATACGATATGTAGATCTCCTCCCATTGTAACCGACTCTGGGTAACCCTAGCCCTCTCCGGTGTCTATATAAACCGGAGAGTTTTAGTCCGTAGGACGAACAACAATCATACCATAGGCTAGCTTCTAGGGTTTAGCCTCTCTGATCTCGTGGTAGATCTACTCTTGTACTACCCATATCATCAATATTAATCAAGCAGGAGTAGGGTTTTACCTCCATCGAGAGGGCCCGAACCTGGGTAAAAACATTGTGTCCCTTGTCTCCTATTACCATCCGCCTAGACGCACAGTTCGGGACCCCCTACCTGAGATCCGCCGGTTTTGACACCGACATTGGTGCTTTCATTGAGAGTTCCTCTGTGTCGTCACCTTTAGGCCCAATGGCTTCTTCGATCATCAACCACGACGCGGTCCAGGGTGAGACTTTTCTCCCCGGACAGATCTTCGTATTCGGCAGCTTTGCATTGCGGGCCAATTCACTTGGCCATCTGGAGCAGATCGAAAGCTACGCCCCTGGCCATCAGGTCAGATTTGGAAGTTTAAACTACACGGCTGACATCCGCGGAGACTTGATCTTTGACGGATTCGAGCCACAGCCGAGCGCGCCGCACTGTCACGATGGGCATGATCTAGCTCTGTCGCCGGACAGTGCCCAGAGCGCCGCTTAGGTGTCCGCTCCGACCCTTAGCTCGGAGCCGACTACGCCGATCGAGGATGGGTGGCTGGACGCCGCCTCGGGGGCTGCAATCTCTACGGCGATCGAGCCGAATACCAATCTTGTCCTTCACGGAGCTCGTGGCTCCAAGGTGCCGGACTCCGTTCCAGACTCCAAATCTTCCGCACCCCTCCTGATCGAACCCAATTGGGCTCCGATCATGGAGTTCACCACCGCAGACATCTTTCAACACTCGCCCTTTGGCGACATCCTCAATTCACTAAAGTCTCTCTCTTTATCAGGAGATCCCTAGCCGGACTATGGTCAGCAAGGTTGGGATGCGGATGACGAAGAAATTCGAAACCCACCCACCACCCACTTTGTAGCCACTGTCGACGATTTAACCGACATGCTCGACTTCGACTCCGAAGACATCGACGGTATGGACACTGATGAAGGAGACGACCAAGAACCAGCTCCTATAGGGCACTGGAAAGCCACCTCGTCGTACGACATATACATGGTGGACACCCCAAAAGAAGGGGGTGGCGATGGAACAACGGAGGATGACCTCTCTTAGAGACAGCCTAAGCGCCGGCGTCAGTGGCGCCGCTCTAAATCCCGCCAAAGCAAAAACGGTGAGTCCGGCACTAGAGACAATAACACCCCGGACAGTGTCGAAGACAACCCCCTCCAGCAGGATTCAGCGCAGGAGGATGGAGAAGCCAGCCCTCATGAGAGAGGGGCAGACAGAGAGGTCGAGGACGATAATTACATGCCTCCCTCCGAAGATGAAGCAAGCCTCGACGATGATGAATTTGTCGTGCCTGAGGACCTCGTCGGACAAGAGCATTTCAAACGCAGGCTCATGGCCACGGCAATCAGCCTCAAGAGAAAACAGCAGCAGCTTAGAGCTGACCAAGACTTGCTAGCCGACAGATGGACGGAAGTCCTAGCTGCCGAAGAGTACAAACTCGAACGCCCCTCCAAGAGCTACCCAAAGCGCAGGCTGCTACCCCAACTAGAGGAGGAAGCAACTAAACCTACATCACCAGCGTATGATGCGGCTGATCGGCCACCCCGTGGCTACCACAGAGAGGCCTTTCGGCCATCAACTCAAGCCGCACCCCGGCGCCGCTCAAAAAGTACCAAGGCACGGGGAAACGCGCCTGACCTGCGAGACATATTGGAGGACAAGGCAAGGCAAACAAGATCGATCTACGAATCGCGTGGGCGCCCCATGACACGTGACGATAACCGCCACGCCGGATATGGCAAATACGGCCAGGCCGAACACAACAGACAAAGCTCATCCGAGCTATGTCGTGATATAGCCTAGTACAGAGGCGCCGCACACCCACTATGCTTCACAGATGAAGTAATGGATCATCAAATCCCTGAGGGTTTTGAACCCGTAAACATCGAATCATACGATGGCACAACAGATCCTGCGGTATGGATCGAGGATTATCTCCTTCACATCCACATGGCCCGTGGTGATGATCTACACGCTATCAAATACCTCCAACTCAAGCCTAAAGGACCGGCTCGGCATTGGCTTAACAGCTTGCCAGCTGAGTCAATTGGTTGCTGGGAGGACCTGGAATCCGCATTCCTTGACAATTTCCAGGGCACCTATGTGCAACCACCAGACGCCGATGACCTAAGCCACATAATTCAGTAGCCAGAGGAATCGGCCAGACAATTCTGGACACGGTTCGTAACCAAGAAAAATCAAATAGTCGACTGTCCGGACGCAGAGGCCCTCGCAGCCTTCAAGCATAACATCTGAGACGAATGGCTGGCCTGGCACCTAGGACAAGAAAAGTCGAAATCCATGGCAGCCCTTACGACACTCATGACCCGCTTTCTCGCGGGAGAAGATAGCTGGCTAGCTCGTAGCAATAACATGACCAAGAGCCCTGGTAATTCGGATACCAAGGACAACAATGGTAGGTCGCGTCACAACAAGAACAAGCGCCACATTAACGGCGACAATACTGAGGATACGGCAGTTAATGCCGGATTTAGAGGCTCTAAACCCGGTCAGCGAAAAAAACCATTCAAAAGAAATACTCCGGGCCCGTCCAGTTTAGACCGGATACTCGATCGCTCGTGCCAGATACACGGCACCCCCGAACAGCCGGCCAATCACACCAACAGGGATTGTTGGGTGTTCAAGCAGGCAGGCAAGTTAAGTGCCGAAAACAGAGACAAGGGGCTGCATAGCGATGACGAGGAAGAGCCCCGGCCTCCGAACAACAGAGGACAGAAGGGCTTTCCCCCACAAGTGCGGGCGGTGAACATGATATACGCAACCCATATCCCCAAAAGGGAAAGGAAGCATGCGCTCAGGGACGTATATGCGTTGGAGCCAGTCGCCCCAAAGTTCAACCCATGGTCCTCCTGCCCGATCACTTTTGATCGAAGGGACCACCCTACTAGAATTTGTCACGGTGGATTCGCCGCATTGGTCCTAGACCCAATCATTGACGGATTGCACCTCACTAGAGTCCTCATGGACGGTGGCAGCAGCCTGAACCTGCTTTATCGGGATACAGTGCAGAAAATGGGCATAGATCCCTCAAGGATTAAACCCACAAAGACGACCTTTAAAGGCGTCATACCAGGTGTAGAGGCCAGCTGTACAGGCTCAATTACACTCGAAGTGGTCTTCGGATCCCTGGATAATTTCCGAAGCGAGGAGTTAATCTTCGACATAGTCCCGTTCTGTAGTGGCTATCACACCCTACTCGGACGAACCGCATTTGCAAAGTTCAATGCGGTGCCGCACTACGCATATCTCAAGCTCAAGATGCCAGGCCCTCGCGGAGTCATTACGGTCAATGGAAACACCAAACGCTCTCTCCGAACAAAGGAGCACACGGCGGCCCTCACGGCGGAAGTACAAAGTAGCCTCTCAAGGCAATTCTCCAGTCCGGCTGTTAAGCGTCCGAACACCGTCAAGCGCGCCCGGAGTAGCCTACAACAAGACCGTCTGGCACGTTCCGATCTAGCATAGCAGTGCGGCCCCAACCCCAGCCCTCGTGAGATTGCAAAACCAGTACCACGCGTACATAATTACGCTCTGGAAATACCATGAGCATAAGGGGAGGGGCACAACCATGGCATGCCCAGAATGCGGCTCAACCGCACTAGGGGCTCCCGATTTTTGTGATTTTTCTTTTTTTACTTTCAGGACTCCACTATTCGGAAGACCTGTCCGGCAGTACAATCGCCGAACACACGATGCAACAGCCAGGGAGACAGCAAGCCACGTCGAACGTCCAGGTGGTCTCTATAACGAGCTAAATATCTGTCTTACTTAAAGTCTCGCAGCTTGCCCCTGGAGGGGGACATGTCAAATAATCCCATCTCTTGCTTATCGCACTATTTGTATCGTTCTGCTTTCATAGCAGCCCTCTAATAAATAATACATAGCTCTTGTCTATTATTGCATTCATTTTTTATGTACATATGTTCAGCTATGACATTATGCAACCGTACACTTTCATATGGCCAATACACCAGGGGCTTAAGTTCCCCAAAATACGGTGTGAGACGACCGTACACACTCATGAGTGCGGCACCCCGAACTTATAGCATTATATGCATCAGCTCCGAATCATGTCTTGGGTCAATAGTTGGGTTTGCCCAGCTCCCATGTTTTGGTACCTTATGTTCCGCTATATCGGCTAAGGTAGCGCTGGGAGAACTACTGCGATTGTGCCCCAGTTGAGCTGGGTTAACACCTCAGTAGAGAAAGCTAAAACAGACTGTCATGATAGGGCGAGAGCCGGTCGCTGTTCGCGAGTTTTCGAGTCCTTAAAGACTTATGCCGCTTAGAGCGAGGAGCTGGCTTTGTCCGGCCTAGGCATGGATAGCGCCCCGAACTCGGTCTTCCGAATACTAGGGGCTTCGCCGAAATTTAAAATTATAGAATTCTATGGCTAAGTGAGAGTGATAAAGCATTATAAGTCTGATTGCCTTGTTTGTTGTGCTGAGCGCCTCCCTCGAAGGACCCAAGAATGGGAACAAGAGCACTCACGTTTATCCCGAACACCCCAGCACTCATGGCATGGGGGCAAAAGCCGACAACTTGCATCTCTCAGATTTAATAAACGGCCGCACAGAAGGTAATATTTTAAATTCAAAAAGCGTTGCTTAGCGCATATGAACAAGTTTTCAGCGCACAGGATAAAAACATGCGTGAGTTTACTCAAAAATTAAATCCTTGGAACATTCGTTCGCCACAAGGCAGGCACCCTTCAGGACGCCCTCATAATACATCCCGGGCCTACGATGCTCCTTCCCCTCCGGTGGCCCTTCTGTCACCAGCTTCTCAGCATCCAGCTTGCCCCAGTGCACTTTAGCATGGGCAAGAGCCCTACGGGCGCCTTCGACGCATACGGAGCGCTTGATGACTTCAAGCCGCGGACAGGCATCCACCAGCCGCCTCACCAGCCCGAAGTAGCTCTTAGGCATGACCTCCCTAGGCCATAGCCGGCCTATAAGGCCCTTCATGGCCTGTTCGGCCACCTTATGGAGCTCGACCAACTGCTTCAGCTGGTCGCTCAAGGGCACTGGGCGTCCGGCCTCAGCATACTGGGACCGGAACACCTTCTCCGTCGAGCTCCCTCCTTCGGCTCGGTAGAATGCGGCAGCGTCGGACACACTGCGGGGCAAATCTGCGAATGCTCCTGGAGAGCTACGGATTTGGGTAAGTAACACGTAATTCACTTTCACATGCTTGCTTTGCATAAAGAATGCCTTACCCGCCGCTATCTTTTTCATCGCCTCAATCTCCTGGAGGGGTTTTTGGGCTTCGGCTTTGGCAGATTTGGCACTTTCAAGTGCCGAGGCAAGCTCGGACTCTCGCATCTTTGAATAAAGCTCTAAACTCTCATGTTTCTTCATGAGAGCATTGAGATCTTGCCGCACCTCCGCCACCCATGCCTCTTGTTTCTCTCGCTCAATGCGCTCCATGGCCGCATTATCTTCGGCCTTGGACAGCGCTTCCTTTAGGGTCGCCACCTCGGTTGTGGCCCCTATCACATTCACGTTGGTCCTGTCACTATTTGCAACCATGTATTTTTTATATACCCTTACATAAGGTACTACCTACCTTCCTTGTCCTCGAGCTGCTTCTTGGCAAGGCCGAGCTCGTTCTTGGACCGCTCGAGGCTCTGCTTCAATGCATCGACCTCCGCAGTCAGTGCGGCAGAGGTCAACAACGCAGCCTGCATTCCCATATTGACATTTTTATGTTAGACTCCTGCGTATATCTTTTTGGATCCTCAGTCCGGTTTTTCTTTCCGAACATCAAACTAAGCATCAGGGGCTACTGTCTATGCGGTAACATTTTTACATGTTTTAAATACATACCTCAAAGCCTGTTAAAAGGCTAGCACATGCTTCTGTCAGCCTGCTTTTGGCGGACTGAACCTTCTGGATCACCGCACTCATAACAGTATGGTACTCCTCGTCGATGGAGGCACCGTTAAGCACCTCCAGCAAATTGTTTGGCGCCTCCGGTTGGATGGAGGGCGCCGGCGTCGTAGGCTTGCCCTGCTTGCGAGGGGGCCGCCTGCCAGACTCCGGAACCACTGACGGTTCTGGTGCGGTGTCCGGCCTAGGGCCGGACTTAGATCCCTCCGAGGTTTTATCCCCTTTGGGCCTGGAGTCCGGGAGGTCGCCTTGCTGAGCCTCCAGGACCACCTCCTCCTGGCTCAGCCCCTTTTGGGACTCCGCCTCGGCTTCGTCCGTAGGGCGGGGGGGTGGGGGGGAAGCCGTCGGGAGTGAAAGACTATTCATATCCGACGAGTCCAGGGAGCCACTCGACGAATCGTCGAGCTGAGCCTTGGGCGGACTGCATGATTATATTCGGCATCAGAAGGTACTGTGCAATAAAGGAATACCGTGAGTTATTCTGGTATCCGGATACTTAAGATTTTGCGAGGGGCTTGGCCCTGGATGGCCACTCCTCTCCGCCGTCTTCGGCGTCGGAGGCGTAGTCCGGGAGAAGGGTCTTCCCTTCTTGGACCCTCCGGCCTCCCCAGTTGGGGCAGCCTTCCTTTTCTTTCCTCCCCCCGTTGGAGGGGGAGAGGCTTCTTCTTCCCATCCTCCTCTTCAGAGGAGGAGTGCGCTTTGGGGTCATCAGGCGATGAGTCAGACACCACCAGGCGCCGGGAGCTCCTTCGAGTTCTCGTGGCCTTCTTCTTGGCCTTCTTCTCCGGCACCACGTGAGGTGCCGGAACCAGCAGCTTTGCCAAGCGGGCGTCTGCTGGGTCTTCGGGCAAAGGAGCCGGACAGTCGATCTGTCCGGACTTCTTCTGCCAATCCTGTTAAAGGAATGGGAGCTTAGATCCCGCATTGAGTCAAACTATGAAAAACAAGTACCCTATAATTGGTAAACTAAGCTTACCGCGCTGGCTTGGCGCTTCGCGCAGAATCCGCGATCCTCGGTAGTGAGGGGTGAACCTCGGAGCTCTTGAAAAGCACCTTCCAAGCATCTTCGTGCGTTGTGTCGAAGAGCCTGGACAGAGTTTGGTGCTGGGCCGGGTTGAATTCCCACAGATTAAAAGCCCGCCGTTGACACGGAAGGATCCGGCGGAAGAGCATGACCTGGACTACGTTGACGAGTTTAACCTTTTGGCCATCAGGTTCTGGACGCAGGTTTGGAGTCCGGTCGCCTCTTCTAGATTACCCCATGACAGGCCCGTCTCTTTCCATGAGGTGAGCCGTGTGGGGATGCCATATCGGAACTCGGGGGCCGCTGCCCATTCAGGGTCACGCGGCTCGGTGATGTAGAACCACCCCGATTGCCACCCTTTGATGGTTTCCACAAAGGAGCCCTCGAGCCATGTGACGTTGGCCATCTTGCCCACCATGGCGCCTCTGCACTCCGCTTGTCGGCCGCCCACAACCTTCGGCTTGACATTGAAGGTCTTTAGCCATAAGCCGAAGTGGGGCTGGATGCGGAGGAAGACCTCACACACGACGATAAATGCCGAGATGTTGAGGATGAAGTTCGGGGCCAGATCGTGGAAATCCAGGCCGTAGTAGAACATGAGCCCCCCGACAAATTGGTGAAGAGGAAAGCCCAGTCCACGGAGGAAATGGGGGAAAACACGACCCTCTCATGGGCCCTCGGGGTGGGGATGAGCTGCCCCTCATCTGGGAGCCGGTGCGCGATGTCGTTGGACAAGTATCCGGCTTTCCTTAGCTTTTTGATTTGCCCCTCCATGACGAAGGAGGCCATCCACTTGCCTCCCGCTCTGGACATGATTGGATAAGGTTGAGGTGGGAAGTGCGGACTTGGGCGCTGGAGCTCGAGTGTGCAGGAATGGATAAGCGAAGGAAGAGGAAGGCGTAGATGGAAAGGGTAGATTCTTATCCCCTTATATGGGCGGCCGAAACTATGTGCCCCTACCAGCCTAGTAAAACGCGCTTATCTCCCAAGCGCCGCGATTAATGGCGCGGCTGGGTTACCCACGCCCGTATTGATGAGAATCCCGGAATAAGGGGACACAATCTCTGCTTTGACAAGACGTGCCAAGGAAACCACCTCGCTAAACACGTTGAGG
The DNA here is from genome assembly GCF_018294505.1 of Triticum aestivum. Lineage (NCBI taxonomy): Eukaryota > Viridiplantae > Streptophyta > Magnoliopsida > Poales > Poaceae > Triticum > Triticum aestivum. The sequence goes on from NC_057795.1 coordinate 410,807,844, forward strand.
TGGGACAGTAAAACGATTCGAATAAAGGCTTGGCCGTGGCATGATGTCACGCTACGGAATACGTCAGCAGATTAGATTTGTGCGAATATTATTCTCTCTACGGTGGTATGTGGAAACTATTTTGCAGAGCCGGACACTATCCTTGTGTTCAACATCTTCTATGAAGTATTCGGAGGGGGAACCCGCCTTGTAATGCCGAAGACAATTTGCGCGCAGGACTCGTCGTCATTGAAGCCTGGTTCAGGGCCTACTGAGGGAGTCCTGGATTAGGGGGTGTCCGGATGGCCAGACTATGACCTTTGGCCGGACTCCCGGACTATGAAGATACAAGATTGAAGACTTCGTCACGTGTCCGGATGGGACTTTCCTTGGCGTGGAAGGCAAGCTTGGCGATACGATATGTAGATCTCCTCCCATTGTAACCGACTCTGTGTAACCCTAGCCCTCTCCGGTGTCTATATAAACTGGAGAGTTTTAGTCTGTAGGACAAACAACAATCATACCATAGGCTAGCTTCTAGGGTTTAGCCTCTCTGATCTCGTGGTAGATCTACTCTTGTACTACCCATATCATCAATATTAATCAAGCAGGAGTAGGGTTTTACCTCCATCGAGAGGGCCCGAACCTGGGTAAAAACATTGTGTCCCTTGTCTCCTGTTACCATCCGCCTAGACTCACAGTTCGGGACCCCCTACCCGATATCCGCCGGTTTTAACACCGACAATGCATTTATCCGATTTAGGTGCAAGCTTGTCTGACATAAGTCGCTTGACAAATGCTTCACAACCCCAAATCTTTAGAAAAGACAAACTGGGATTCTTCCCGGTCCACATCTCATGTGGTGTCTTGTCTACAAATTTTGATGGTACCCTATTAAGTGTGAAAGCTATAGTTTCTAGAGCATATCCCCAAAATGACAAGGGTAAATCCGATTTGGTCATCATAGACTGGACCATGTCCAACAAGGTCCTATTCCTCCGTTCTGACACGCCGTTTCTCTGTGGCGTACGAGGAGGTGTGAGCTAAGGTACTATACCTCGACTTTTCAGATGATCATTAAACTCCTGGCTCATGTACTCACCTCCACGATCAGATCGCAGAAGCTTTATAGTCTTGCCGAGCTGATTCTCAACCTCGTTCTGAAACTCTTTGAACTTTTCAAAAGTTTCTGACTTGTGCCTCATCAAGTAGATATATCCATATCTATTCAAGTCGTCAGTAAAAGTCACGAAGTACTGATAGACACCTCTAGCAGTTGTGCTCATTGGACCACACACATCACTTTGTATAAGCTCCAATAGCTCGGACGCCCTCTCGCAACTCTTTGCGAAAGGAGACTTAGTCATCTTGCCGAGCAAGCATGATTCACATGTCTCGAACGACCTAAAGTCGGACGAAGTTAGGAGCCCATCATCATGGAGCTTCTTCATGCGTTTCAGACTAATGTGGCCAAGCCGGCAATGCCAGAAGTATGTCGGATTTATCTCATTAGGCTTATGCCTCTTGACATTCACGTTATAGACTGGTTCCTGTTCGAGATTCAATATAAATAGCCCATCAACAATGGGTGCATAGCCGTGGAACATACCATTCAAAAATATCGAACAACCATTGTCCTTTAAATTGAATTCATAACCTTGACTCATCAAACATGAGGCAGAAATAATGTTTCCACTAAGTGCAGGAATGTAATAACAATTATTCAATTCCATAATGAATCCGGAAGGAAGCTGGAGCTGCATCGTGCCGACCTCCAACGCAGCAACTCTTGCTTTGTTGCCGACCCTGATGTCAATCTCCCCTTGTACCACACGCCTAGTTCTTACCAGCCCCTGCATCAAGTTGCAAATATGAACAACCGATCCGGTATCAAATACCCAAGAGCTACTAGGTATGTCAGCAAGGTAAATGTCTATAACATATGCAACAAATGTACCTTTGCCTGAAGCAGCATTCTCGACCTTCTTGCCATGCTATGCAAGCCACTTGCTACAGTTCCTCTTCCAGTGACCGGTCTCCTTGTAGTGAAAGCAAACAATCTTCGAGTCCGGTACAGACTTTGGCGCAGCGGCGGAGGTTACCGTCTCCGTGCCCTTTGCCTTAGCCTTTTTCTTGGACCAACTCTTCTTGAACTTAGCCGATTTCTGCACCATCAACACTTGATGCATGCCTTTCTTAATATCCGGCTCTGCCACTTTGAGCATCCCATGCAATTCAGTGAGCTTCTTATCCATGCCATGCATATGATAGTTCGAGATGAACGTCCCATAGCTGGGCGGAAGAGAACCGAGAACAGCATCAGTAGCCAGCTCATCCAAGAGCGGGAAGCTCAAACGATCCAAAGCTTGCACATATCCGATCATCTTTCACATGTGGGCTCAGTGGATCACCTTCCTTGAGCTTGCAATCCATCAAGGATCGCCAGACGTTGAACCTTTCGGTCCTAGCGTGTGTCTGAAACATGCTCTTGAGACTCTCGATCATATCGTAAGCCTCAATATTTTCGAAATGTTGTTGCAAATCGGGCTCCATACAAGCCAGCATCAGACAGCTGATCTCCGTTGATTCATTAATGAGTTTCTGGTAGGCATTCTTAGTTGTGGCATTACCATTATCGGCAGGTTCCTCTGGAAGTGGATCCTCTAGAACATGTTCCTTTTTATCATGCTTGAGAACAATTCTCAGATTTCTATACCATGTGGTAAAGTTTGTTCCATTCAGTTTATCCTTTTCCAGAATTGATTTCATTGCAAAGTTGGGTTGAGCAGGTGGTGCCATTGATCTACAACAGAAAATATGCAATCACTAAGCAATGTGTTTATGTAGAGTAATTCTCCTAAACTGAAATACTCCCACTGAAGTCAGCATCCCTCCGCAAACTCTCAGTGATTCAGGATCCGACTAGCACATGCGACTAGTGAGCTTTAGCATCACTGCTAGCCAACATACCGATCCGGTAAGCAACTATTTGCTAATCATATCTCTATACGACTCCTGTCGGTCGGGAAGGTATCTCGTACCCCGGCTCCCAACCTTCTTTGCCACAAGGCCCAAAACCGTTTTGATAGCCTTGTCAAGTTAACCTGATGCAGTGCATGTCTGTGTCCGACACGAACCCTTCAGTTCGAGGACACCCAGCAGCACCCCAATTTTATGAGCCCACTACTAGACGTACTTGACGTGCGAAGGTGCAACATCAAGAATGGAAATTTACTTGATATTCAAGAGGGATCTTTCTACCATTCTAACATGCATAGAAACAAAGAAGCGGAACAATCACAAATAAACACATATATTGTGAAATAGTATGGCTCCTTCATGGACGTTCTTTCAGGTCGGCTCCGACTCCGATGACCATCTAGGAACTCCATCTTGTTTGTCACGCCGGGACGCCAAGCCACCAACCTGATCTCTATTATCCAACTACTACAACTAGTAATGAATTTACATAGACTCACAAGTCGACACGCAGGTCGTTATACAATATAATGACAGCACTTTGGCTCCTGCCGACTGACAAACATGACACGCAGGCCATGTATAAATTACACACATGCATCACATACACATGAGCCATACTATTCACATCAAACCGGCAAAATAAAGTTATGCATAGAATCGCATTCTACCGGTTTGTGTGTCGGGTACGAAATACACGGTGCTACGCACACGAAATACACATTTTCGGAAATCACAAATCACATCTGAACTCCGTTCACGCCGAATTTTCTGATCTGACCAATCATATCGATCATCGCGAATCCGATTTGGATTTACGTTTCATTGTTAACCCCGATGGCGGATGACCGACCGGTAGGGGTAGATCGTGTCACGACCTCATCGATCCCGATTGACAAAAAACATAGCCTCAATGATCCCCATGTGTAAATGATCACATCAACCATGCACATAGCTGATCTTATCAACAACAACAAATCTCATCTGCCGCCTCCACATATCTAATATGCATACGATCTGAATCCAAATCCTATAGCGGAGGCTCTGATACCACTGTTGGGTTCTACGATAGGGTGCGTCAACTACAAATTAAAATTTCCTACGTGTAGAACAACCAAGAACATGCTACGGGAGATGGATCACAGTTTGTTACTACTAGACGCGCAGTGCCGTGCAGCGGAAGAAGAGTTGGGGCAGCGCGTCCGCGTGGATCATCTCCTCCTTGTCCGATCTCCCTCAAATAGCTGCTCGTCCGATCCCACGTACAAGTTCGCCGGAGCGGCGCAAGTGCATCGCCTCTCACGGTATCCGCACGTGCAGGAGGAACACCGTGTGGCGGACTACTAGGTCCGATCACACAGTCGGCGGCGAGTGGAGGTGTCTATTCGCAACACATGCAAACCCTAGTTGCAGCGCTGAAGCGATCAACCACATAAGTGCGCCGCACCTCCACCTTATATAGGCGTCCGTCGCGGGCTCAACACTTGGCCTCGCACGGACCCTAAAGCCCACAAGTCTACTTGGCCACAATCCGAATACAGCTCGGATCACATCCGACCAGTGTCTTCGGATCCGACCTCATAGGTTCCTTCCCTTAAGCGCGCGACCCCTTAGGTTCAAGTCAGCTTGGTCGCAGTTCGGATCACCTCCGACCTGCACGGTTGGTAGCAGCCTCTAGCAAGGCGTGCCGACCACTAAGCAGACTATGAAGCTGGTTAGGCGAACCTGTACAACATGTCACACTTCTGTTCCCTTTGCCTCACGATATATGTTGTCGGGCTCAAGGCGAGACTGTCATCCTTGTGCTAGCCCGACCTCTTTCCCGTTCTAGTGATCCCGACCACTACCCGGATTATCTCATAATCCTTGTAGCATGGCCATCCTAATCCTGGACGGATCACACGAGGGGCCCAGAGTGTATCTCTCCTGATCGGAGGGGAAATTCCCATCTTGCTCGACCATGTCTTGCAGCATGGGACTGGACATACCCGAAACCTACCTTTGTAACTACCCAGTCACGGAGTAGCGTTTGGTTGGCCCAAAGCAAGTCTGTCACCATCCCGAGTACATGCGCCAGCTCAGGTCTTAGGACATAGAACGTATGTTGTACTAGAGACTCACAGATGACATATCGCTGCATCTCATAGTTGGGTTTGTCCGACTCGGACCTTATCTCGACACGGATCCGACTATGTCGAATCCGACCAGACCTTTCCAAGTCCATATTATCGGGTTAGTAACCAATGCTCCATGGCTAGTGAGACCAAGCCATCGACCGTGTCATATGCTAGTCTAATCGGTTGCGCGTCCACACATCCATTTCGACTAGGGACCTTTTAGGACAGTCATCATACAATGCATAGTCCCACAAACAAGTCACGTACTTGCTGATACACATCATTGATAATGTCCAAGGACTATATTTATTCATAAACACATAGGAAATATCATCATACATGATTGCCTCAAGGGCATATCTCCAACAAACACAAGTCTAGACACAAATTAAAATAATAGAAGCTTTATATTACAAGCCAGGGGCCTCGAGGGCTCCAATACAAAAGCTCAATACACAAGAGTCAGCGGAAGCAACAATATCTGAGAACAGACATAAGTTAAATAAGTTTTGCCTTAAGAAGGCTAGCACAAAAGCAACACGATCGAAGAGGCAAGGCCTCCTGCCTGGGACCTCCTAACTACTCCTGGTCTTCAGCGGCCTCCATGTAGCAGTATCCGTCGGTGGTGGCATCTGGCTCCATGGATCCACCATCTGGTTGCATAAACCAGAAAGAAGAAAGAAGGGGGGGAAGGGGTAGCAAAGCAACCATGAGTGCTCATCCAAAGTACTCGCAAACATCAGATCTATACTAAGTCTGCACTGGTACCAAATGGAAGGTTTGTATCTGTGGACTGAACTGCAGAATGCCAGAATAGAGGGGGGAGGCCTAGCCTCTTGAAGACTAGCATCTTCATGCAGCTCCAAGCATCTTGCAGCATGTAGAAGAGTAAAGAATAGCAGTTTATAATTAACAAACATGTTGTAGCATCAACGCCCAGAGATCCTTCCTCAACTCCCTGCGAGAAAGCAATCTCGGAGCCACATATCCATCACATATCTCAAGTATCCATTTCTAGTTATATAAGATCAGGATATAAGTCTGAATGTCCATTACCGTGGACACGGTATCCGAATATATATCTTCCCTTCAGGGGTGCACCACGTCACCTAACACGCTCGATCACTCTGGCCGGACACACCTTTCTGAGGTCAATGCCTGGCCTCGGAAGATCAACATGTCGCACCCCTACCTAGGCTCAGCAGAGAGGTCCCCGCCGGTCTACATCCTAAGCACTCTGGGGTCTTGGGCCCATCGCTTGTAGCACTCTAAGTTGTTGTGTGCAAGGTGGATACCAACACCGCCTCGGATGTCCAACATGATCCGACCGTGCCAAAATGCTGAACTGGACGTCTGGCAAAGCTCCGGCTAATACTGCGACGTCGAGGCCCATAACTATTCTCGCATGGTGGTTAGTGCGTAAAGGCTAGAGGCTAACTCAGAACAAATACCCAAACCTGTTAGTGCATTGGGGCTTGCAGAGACGAGCATAGACTCACGATAAGGTGACCCCGTCGCCCCATCTGATGGACTTGCGGCAAGGGCCCAGACTACCCGACCGTGCCACGTGGAAAATTCACGGGTGCTCTACGGGCCCACCCGACTTTCACATCAACTCGCGGGTACCCCTCAGGGCCGACCCGACTTCAACAAGGTCTCAAGTAAAGTCAAGGTAACCATGTGTCCAGACATCAAGGGGAAAACCCGAGGAATCACCCTCAGCGAATTCCACTCGATGTAATCATCAAGGTGAACGTAAGAGGAACCACCCTCGAGGTTCACACTTGAGGGGTTGCACGACAGAGCCATATCAAGAATGGTGAAGGAGGAACCACCCTCGTTGACCACGACCGCATAGCTACACTAGAAAGATCTCATCAGGAGTGCTTTATGAGGTGTCACCCTCGACACTTGATGGTAACTCTGCAGAGTCGAGCAACAAACGGGGCGTGATGTGATGTGAGGTGCCGGGCTCTGGTCGTCGATCATGTCGATCGAGTCATCAATGATGAAGTAGGGGCAACAAGGACAAGGTGGGGGTCACTGATGGATCACTAACCAACCTATACTAAGCAGTTTAGGATAAGCAAGTAAGGTACTACAGTAGGTACAAAAGCAGGCTATGCATAAGAATAGGAGCAATCAATTACAGTAGCAAAATCTAATGCAAGCATGATAGAAGGAATGGGCGATATCGGGATGATCAAAGGGGGGGCTTGCCTGGAAACTCCGCTGAAAGGGAAGAAGGGTCGTCGGTGACATAGTCGATCAGAGGGGCATCAGCATCGGTCTCGGGGTCTACTAGAGAGAAGAGGGGGAAGAAACAGTAAATACACGCAAACATATGCATAACCTGACAATAAGCAGGGCTAGAGGTGTCTAACGCAACGTTAGGCGATACTGGCGAAGGGGGAAACATCCGGGAAAGTTTACCCGGTTCCGGACATCTGTCAGACGGATGACCGGAGGGGGAACATTCCATGTTTAGGTAGTTAGAGGCATTTGACAGGTAGACGGACCGCATTTTTGGATTTGTCTCGCTATTCTAAACAACTTTCATGTATAAAACTTTTTCATCTGAGCTACATTTTATTATCTACGATTATACAAAGATTTTAGCATTTACAGATCTATTTAAAATAACAGAAAAGGAAATATGACATCAACAGAGTGTCAGCATGACATCAGCAGGTCAACAGACCTGCTGACTGGTCAAACTGACCAGTAGGTCCCACCTGTCATAGACAGAGGGGCTAGTAGAGTTTTATTTTAACTAAACAGAGTTAATTAACTACTGGACCCCACCTGTCAGTGTCTCATTTATCTAACTAATTGATTTTAATTATAAAAATGTTTTAGGTAAATTAATTATGCTATGGGGCCCGCATGTTAGTGATACTGGCTGCCCAGTCAGTAGTTGACTGGGTCAACCCAGTCAACTAGGGCCCGCGGGGCCTGCTGGCAGTGACCCTGGGGTGGCCCCAGGTGTGCCACGTCGGCGGTGCCTGATGGCTTGACGCCGGCGAAGCCAAAACGCGGTGAAGGGCCTCAGGCCTCATCGGATTTCGCGTACGAGCGCCCGTTTCGCATGCGCAAGGGCACGTTTGAACGAGCGGAGCAGCGTGCATCGAACTGCGGTGGTGGCCCGGCCGGAAACGGCCAGAGACGGCGGTGGCAAGCGGCGTAAGCGGTACCGGGGTTCGGGCATGAGCGGAACCGGCGATACACGGCACGGAGGAGGGAGCTAGCTAGCACTATGAGGCCCTACGCGCGTGCTGAGCACGACTGCAAGCTCGGACAAGCTCATTGGTGAGCGTGGCCACGACTACAAGGCGCACAGCGGTGACCAGAGCTCGGGCAGAATGGCAAGCTAGCTACGACGTGCTAGGAGGATCAAGGAGGTGTTAGGGAGGGCCAGGGGCTTACAGTGGAGCAGCCGAGCAGACTAGTGGGCTCGGTGAAGCACCGGAGTCATCGAGGCCAACGCGGCGATCTCGGCTGCCCGAGGAAGAAGACGAAGACGTGGGCGAGGATGGGGCGGCTCCCAGCTCTGATTCAAGGGCGCGGGCGGCATGGTTGAGCATTGTGCCCCTCCCATACACGATGGTGGCCCACGGGGACGCTAGTGGCCGTGAAGACAACGGAGAATGGCGGGGACCGCGTCGGTCTCCTCTCCAAAACAAAGCAGAGGGAGAGGTGGATCTGGGGGAGGAGAGGGAGAGGCGGAGAGGGAGAGGGCCGTGGTGTGGGGGAGGGATCGAGGCACGCGTGTGGCGGCCTTATCCCCTCGGGACGGCGCCGGCGAGGTGGTGCGGCGGCGACCAGCCTCCTATAGCGACGAGGTCGAGGGCACAGAGAACCGACCGGGGAGTGGGATGGCCAGCTGGAGTGGGCTGAGGCCCAATGGGAGGCCAGGGAATCTTTTCTCTCCTTTTTTTGCTTATTTACTTGTTTAGTTTAGTTTAGGGCATTCAAAGAATTTGCAAAAATGTTGGTTCACCACCAACATTAACAAATGAATATTTGCCACATGATGAACATTTTATTTTTCACATTTGAAAACTTTTGAGTTTGACTTGATTTTAAGTTTTTAAAAATTGGGTGGGTCTGAATTATCGCGAGTTTAACAACAGTAATGATGATGACATGGCATCATTAGCAGGTAATTACTATAGCTTAATTATCCGGGCGTCACAATCCAACCCGTCTCTTGGTCAAAAAGGGAAATATAGGGAAAACACTTTACACAGTGGTATGACCAGGACTAGATTTTCTATCCACACATAGGAGTAGGTGGCTAGAGTGAAAAAAATGGGACCAACCCACATATGTTTCTTGGATGTTTGTTTCTCTGGGCAACAAACTCTGAATCACCACTTTATGCCCCGGTTTAGGTATATGGTGCTGGACTGCTAGTGCACACACTGTCCCATGCCCTTATATCAAATATTTATTTGTTCTTAATCTAATGCCCCAGGTAAAATGAAGCCATGCCACTGTTATAAGCCATGACAATTTTAGCCAATTGTTTTTTCCAGTAATTGTTTGAGACTCTGACTGTTTTCTATGTTGCTTCTTGTGCAAACATGTATATCATTTCACCTCGTTGCTATTGCAAACTTTTGGTGCACTGCACAAAACACTTCTTAAAAGAAGTGACGTTTGTGTTGTTTAACTAGAATGTTAGAATGGAACCGTTGGTTCATTTTGGTGGAGCTGCACAAAGGGAGATATGTGTTCCAATCTTCATCATCCATATTGGCACCATAACCTTCCTTTAGGTAAGAATGATATTTAATGCATGTGTTCATCTCTATTTTGTGACTGTCATGAGAAAGTAATGCTATTGTTTACTAGTACACTTGTATTCCCTCATTGACAAAACCACTTCTGGAATAGAAGGCCAATCATGTACTTGGTTTCAGCAACTAGTGAGGAGAAAGAGAAATAGAGCATGAATAGGAATACGAAGAAGAACAAGGAGGAAATGAAGAAGATCACACAATGGTACCATCCTATGTTATCCTGACATCTTGCTAGTGGTATTGTATTGTTGTGTTGCTACTAGTGTTAATTTACTTGGAAGACTAGCAAGATGCATGTTCGTTGCACGTAACATCGAGATGCATTTCTATGAGTAGTTTATCTTGTGAGAGAAAAGGATGAACGAGGGAAGGCCTCATTTGCAAATTTGGAGAGGGGCGTGGGTATCTTTTTGCAAAATTGCCATAGTTTCCTTCCTATCCATCAGATATAAATTGGACGACCTATATTGCAGGATGGCAGGCACACCATCATCACCAACTCTGTTTTTGTAAGAGTAATAGATAATAGAGTAGAGATAGATAGAGAAATGCAGCAGAGTAGTACTTGGCTTGACGACACATCATACTAATTAACCTGATTCTGGATGCATGTATGACCCAGCTCTACACGATCAACGGTGCTAACGTAATCTTGCTGAAGTCGAGGCCTCAGTCGAGGCCATTCAAGGGCTCCGGCAATGTCTCCCTTAGATGTGAGACGATCCTCCAGGGAGCCCTTCCACTTTTGATGTCTCTCCTACAAGGTCACTTAATTAATTAGGAGTACTTAAGAAGCACTAATTTATTTCTCCCTAATTTTCCTGTCAAAGTTAAACAAATCTTTTGTAGCACCCTATGCTGAATCATGTACGTGTATATCTGTGTCTGTGGAGGTGAATCATGTGGTGGAGTAGGGACGGAATCTTGGTAGTGTCATGACATAATAATGCTACTATTTTGCATGGCAATTTATTGCCATTGGTTCAATGAGGCAATGTTTTGCGTATTGTCCATCATGAATTTGATGCTACTGTTAAAGTAATATGCTAATGTCTTTCTGTCCTTTCTCACTAAGCTAATGAAGGTTTCACCTTGTTCCTACTTGTGCAAACAGGGATCATGGTGTGCCAGTCGTACATTTTAGTGGAACTGCACAAGAGAATATAATGAACTGTATCCCAGCCAGTGCTTTAACTCTTTTGGAAGTTCTTGATAATCTTTCGATATAATCTCACCACTGGTAAACAAGAGTTATTTCAACCATACATTTGAAGTGCACAAAAATATATACTATTGAGTGATTCCAGTGAGTGCTTTATCATATCTTCTGGGACTACTTGAATAAGAGTTTTTGCTCAGGTTGGTACCGGCCTAAGGCCTTCATCCATATTACTTTGATGTCATCTCTATTTATATCGTGCTACTGTGTTGCTACTGTCATGAGAAACTCCTTTATCTTTGCACGTTAAACTTTTGCAAACTATGATACATGGCAATGCTTTGAGTGTTGAGCTAATTGGCACTGATTAAATAAACTAATACATGTCTTTAAGACTACTATGTTGCTAACTTTACCCATTAAGATAATGAGGGTGCTTCTATTTGTTAGTGTATGTTGTTGGGGAACGTAGTAATTTCAAAAAAAAATCCTACGCACACGCAAGATCATGGTGATGCATAGAAACGAGAGGGGAGAGTAATGTCCACGTACCCTCGTAGACCGTAAGCGGAAGCGTTATGACAACACGGTTGATGTAGTCGTACGTCTTCACGATCCGACCGATCCAAGTACCGAACGTACGGCACCTCCGAGTTCAGCACACGTTCAGCTCAATGACGATCCCTGGACTCCGATCCAGCAAAGTGTCGGGGATGAGTTCCGTCAGCACGACGGCGTGGTGACGATGATGATGTTCTACCGGCGCAGGGCTTCGCCTAAACTCCACGACGATATGACCGAGGTGGAATATGGTGGAGGGGGGCACCGCACACGGCTAAGGAACGATCACGTAGATCAACTTGTGTGTCCTAGGGTGCCCCCCTGCCCCCGTATATAAAGGAGGGAGGGGGAGGTGCGGCCGGCCCCCTAGGGGTGCGCCTAGAGGAGTCCTACTCCCATCGGGAGTAGGACTCCCCCCTCTTGCCTTGGTGGAGAAGGATTGGGGGAGGGGAAAGAGGAAAGGGGGGCGCCCCCACCCCTTCCTTGTCCTATTCGGACTAGGGGGGAGGGGGGCGCGGCCTGCCCTGGCCGGCCCTCCTCTTCTCACTCATGGCCCACTAAGGCCCATTAACCCCCGGGAGGGTTCCGGTAAACCCCCGCTGTTCCGGTAAAATCCCGATTTCACCCGGAACCATTCCGATATCCAAATATAGGCTTCCAATATATCAATCTTTATGTCTCGACCATTTTGAGACTCCTCGTCATGTCTGTGCTCACATCCGGGACTCCGAACAACCTTCGGTACATCAAAACTTATAAACTCATAATAAAACTCTCATCGTAATGTTAAGCGTGCGGACCCTACGGGTTCGAGAACTATGTAGACATGACCTAGAACTATTCTCGGTCAATAACCAATAGCGGAACCTGGATGCTCATATTGGCTCCTACATATTCTGCGAAGATCTTTATCGGTCAAATCGCATAACAACATACGTTGTTCCCTTTGTCATCGGTATGTTACTTGCCCAAGGTTCGATCGTCGGTATCCAATACCTAGTTCAATCTCGTTACCGGCAAGTCTCTTTACTCGTTACATAATACATCATCTCGCAACTAACTCATTAGTTGCAATGCTTGCAAGGCTTAAGTGATGTGCATTACCGAGAGGGCCCAGAGATACCTCTCCGATAATCGGAGTGACAAATCCTAATCTCGAAATACGCCAACCCAACATGTACCTTCAGAGACACCTGTAGAGCTCCTTTATAATCACCCAGTTACGTTGTGACGTTTGGTAGCACACAAAGTGTTCTTCTGGTAAACGGGAGTTGCATAATCTCATAGTCATAGGAACATGTATAAGTCATGAAGAAAGCAATAGCAACATACTAAACGATCAAGTGCTAAGCTAATGGAATGGGTCAAGTAAATCACATCATTCTCCTAATGATGTGATCCCGTTAATCAAATGACAACTCTTTTGTCCATGGCTAGGAAACTTAACCATCTTTGATTCACGAGCTAGTCAAGTAGAGGCATACTAGTGACACTATGTTTGTCTATGTATTCACACATGTATTATGTTTCCGGTTAATAAAATTCTAGCATGAATAATAAACATTTATCATGAAATAAGGAAATAAATAATAACTTTATTATTGCCTCTAGGGCATATTTCCTTCAGTCTCCCACTTGCACTAGAGTCAATAATCTAGTTCACATCACCATGTGATTTAACACCAATATTCACATGTGTATGTGATTAATACCCATAGTTCACATCGTCATGTGATCAACACCCAAAGGGTTTACTAGAGTCAATAACCTAGTTCACATCGCTATGTGATTAACACCCAAAGAGTACTAAGGTATGATCATGTTTTGCTTGTGAGAGAAGTTTAGTCAACGGGTCTGTCACATTCAGAGCCGTATGTATTTTGCAAATATTCTATGTCTACAATGCTCTGCATGCAGCTACTCTAGCTAATTGCTCCCACTTTCAATATGTATCCAGATTGAGACTTAGAGTCATCTGAATCGGTGTAAAAGCTTGCACTGATGTAACTTTTTATGACGGGTTCTTTTATCACCTCCATAATCGAGAAGTATTTCCTTAGTCCTCACTAAGGATATTCTTGACCGCTGTCCAGTGATCTACTATTAGATCAAAATTGTATTCCTTCGCCAAACATAGAGCAAGGTATACAATAGGTCTGGTTCACAGCATAGCATACTTGATAGAACCTATGACTGAGGCATAGGGAATGACTTTTCATTCTCTTTCTATTTTCTGCCATAGTCGGGTTTTGAGTCTTACTCAACTTCACACCTTGCAACATAGGCAAGAACTCTTTCTTTGACTGTTCCATTTGAACTACTTCAAAAAAATTATCAAGGTATGTACTCATTGAAAAACTTATCAAGCATCTTGATCTATCTATATAGATCTTGATGCTCAATGTGTAAGTAGCTTCACCGAGGTCTTTCTTTGAAAAACTCCTTTCAAACACTCCTTTATGCTTTCCAGAAAATTCTACATCATTTCCAATTAATAGTATGTCATTCACATATACTTATCAGAAAGGCTGTAGAGCTCCCACTCACTTTCTTGTAAATACAGGCCTTTCCAAAAGTCTGTATAAAACCATATGCTTTGATCAACTCATCAAAGCGTATATTCCAACTCCGAGATGCTTGCACCAGTCCATTGATGGATCGCTGGAGCTTGCACATTTTGTTAGCACCTTTAGGATTAACAAAACCTTCTGGTTGCATCATATACAACTCTTCTTTAAAAAAATCCATTAAGGAATGCAGTTTTGACATCCATTTGCCAGATTTCATAAAATGTGGCAATTACTAACATGATTCGGACAGACTTAAGCATCGATACGAGTGAGAAAATCTCATCGTATTCAACACCTTGAACTTTTCGAAAACCTTTCGCAACAAGTCGAGCTTAGTAGATAGTAACACTGCTATCAGTGTCCGTCTTCCTCTTGAAGATCCATTTATTTAACATGGCTTGCTGATCATCGAGCAAGTCAATCAAAGTCCATACTTTGTTCTCATACATGGATCATATCTCAGATTTTATGGCCTCAAGCCATTTCGTGGAATCTGGGCTCATCATCGCTTCCTCATAGTTCATAGGTTCATTATGGTCTAGTAACATGACTTCCAGAACATGATTACTGTACCACTCTGGTGCGGATCTTACTCTGGAAGACCTGCGAGGTTCGGTAGCAACTTGATCTGAAGTTTCATGATCATCATCATTAACTTCCTCACTAATTGGTGTAGGAATACTGGAATAGATTTCTATGATGAACTACTTTCCAATAAGGGAGAAGGTACAATTACCTCATCAAGTTCTACTTTCCTCCCACTCACTTCTTTCGAGAGAAACTTCTTCTCTAGAAAGGATGCATCTTAGCAACGAATAACTTTCCTTCGTATCTGTGATATAAGGTGTACCCAATAGTTACCTTTGGGTATTCTATGAAGACGCACTTCTCCGATTTGGGTTCGAGCTTATCAGGTTGAAAACCTTTTTCATATAAGCATCGCAACTCCAAGCTTTAAGAAACTATAGCTTAGGTTTACTGCTAAACAATAGTTCATACGGTGTCGTCTCAATGGATTTAGATGGTGCCCTATTAAACGTGAATGCAGCTGTCTCTAATGCATAACCCCAAAACGATAGTGGTAAACCGATAAGAGACATCATAGATCGCACCATATCTAGTAAAGTACGATTACGACGTTCGGACACACCATTACATTGTGGTGTTCCAGATGGCGTGAGTTGCGAAACTATTTCACATTGTTTTATATGAAGGCCAAACTCATAACTCAAATATTCTCCTCCACGATCAGATCGTAGAAACTTTATTTTCTTGTTATGATGATTCTCCACTTCACTCTGAAATTCTTTGAACTTTTCAAATGTTTCAGACTTGTGTTTCATTAAGTAGATATACTCATATCTGCTCAATTCATCTTGTGAAGGTCAGAAAATAACGATACCCGCCACGAGCATCAACACTCATTGGACAGTATACATCGGTATGTATTATTTCCATCAAGTCAGTAGCTCGTTCCATTGTCCCGGAGAACGGCTTTTTAGTCATCTTGCCTAAAAGGCACGGTTCGCAAGCATCAAATGATTCATAACCAAATAATTCCGAAATCCATCTTTATGGAGTTTCTTCATGCGCTTTACACCGATATGACCCAAACGGCAGTGCCACAAATAAGTTGCACTATCATTATCAACTTTGCATCTTTTGGCATCAATATTATGAATATGTGTATCACTACGATCGAGATCCAACAAACTATTTTCATTGGGTGTATGACCATTGAAGGTTTTATTCATGTAAACAGAACAACAATTATTCTCTGACTTTAAATGAATAACTGTATTGCAATAAACATGTTCAAATCATATTCATGCTCAACGCAAACGCCAAATAACATTTATTTAGGTTCAACACTAATCCCGAAAGTATAGGGAGTGTGCGATGATGATCATATCAATCTTGGAACCACTTCCAACACACATCGTCACTTCACCCTCAACTAGTTTCTGTTTATTCTGTAACTCCTGTTTCGAGTTACTAATCTTAGCAACCGAACAAGTATCAAATACTCAGGGGTTACCATAAACACTAGTAAGGTACACATCAATAACATGTATATCAAATATACCCTTGTTCAGTTTGCCATCCTTCTTATCCACCAAATATTCAGGGCATTTCCGCTTCTAGTGACCATTTCCTTTGCAGTATAATCACTCGGTTTCAGGCTTTGGTCCAGCTTTGGGCTTCATCGCGGGAGTGACAACTTGCTTGTCATTCTACTTGAAGTTCCCTTTCTTTTCCTTTGCCCTTTTCTTGAAACTAGTGGTCTTGTCAATCATCAACACTTGATGCTCTTTTCTTGATTTCTACCTTCGTCGATTTCAGCATCACGAAGAGCTTGGGAATCGTTTTCGTCATAGGAACATGTATAAGTCATGAAGAAAGCAATAGCAACATACTAAACGATCAAGTGCTAAGCTAATGGAATGGGTCAAGTCAATCACATCATTCTCCTAATGATGTGATCCCGTTAATCAAATGACAACTCTTTTGTCCATGGCTAGGAAACTTAACCATCTTTGATTCACGAGCTAGTCAAGTAGAGGCATACTAGTGACACTATGTTTGTCTATGTATTCACACATGTATTATGTTTCCGGTTAATACAATTCTAGCATGAATAATAAACATTTATCATGAAATAAGGAAATAAATAATAACTTTATTATTGCCTCTAGGGCATATTTCCTTCATATGTTTCATCAACTAGTCCCACTATTACAGTAATCTCACTCTCTCAATTTTGGTGGAACTTCACAAAACTTTGGGTGCTTCATTGCCTCGACCGCTTCCTTCCCTTCCTGTTAGTCGCTTTGTCTGGCTTGCTTCCTTCCTTCCTTTCCTGTCAATCGCTTATCTCAGCTTCCAGTCAAAGGAAATAGTAATTGATATGCTACCTCACATAGGTTGGTACCGGTCTTTATCCTGATTTCAGTAGAACTGCACAAAAAGATCTGATGGACTGATACTTATGTTGCTGCTATGTACTCCAAAGTTCACTCAGACAAGCATCAATGTTGACAAGAAGAAGTGCCTATATTCATTCTAGTATTAACCAGCGTCAACTAGTTGTCAAACTCCAAGTATTAGGAGTGAACGCCAAAAATGTTGCTTGGCGCGTAGCCGAGAAAAACACAGTCCGGTATTTGGTCCCAACTTGTGCCTTTTGGTTATCGGCACATATGGTAGCAAGTTGTATGGCATGGAGTCTAAAGATTCCAGACAAGTTGGTTGACATGTATATTCATCTGGCACTTAATCAGTCTGCACGCCAGGGATGCTCCATTTCAGTTGAACTGCACAAAAACTTTGGGTGGTTCATTTTATCGACCGCCTCCTTTCTTGTCTGGAATGTAGAATTTTAGCGAGCTACAGGACCAAGATGAGCCAGTAAACTAGTTGGATGAAAGTAGTGGCCAAGTTGCTCAAACCTCCCTCGCCCCTCGGCATCGAGGCCACTATCTCGAGGATAAACCTACAAGCAAAGTTCAAATATTCTGTGCTGCCTCTGAATTACTCGAAAGTTTACTCGTACAAGCATTAATTTTAGCAAGAAGTACCTCCGACTGAAGACCATTTACCAGTCTGTACCCTAGGTAATTAAAGTTTGGCCATGGATGATATTGGTTGTGATCTAAATCATTTGGATGCATAAACATACTGAACATGTGTATATCTGAATCTTTTTGTGAATTATCTATGAATATTGTCTTGTGATCTATCAGTCATTTGGATGCATAGCCATGTTGAACTTGTGTATATATGAATCTTTTGAGTTGTTGATTGTGAATGTTGGCTATGAATATGAACGTGTCCTGTGAACCTGAGTTTGAAACGAATGTTTACATATTCTGTTGTACTTGTGTGTGAACTTGTTAGTATGTCTACCGTGGGATTTGTGACGTGTGGGTGTCAATGGCACACCTTCCCGAGAAGAATTGCACCTGCTTGTTAGGGTAGCAATAGCACATCATCTCTTTTTTATCTTTTTGCTCTGTCTTCCCCCTCCCCCGCTCAAACCCTGTCGTAATGTTTTCAGCCTCAAAACAAACATAGTACTGTGTTGTTTTGGGGGCTTGATGAAAAATTGAGTGCTTCTTTCTGTAGGCTGGCTTGCCCAACAAATGGGCTGCTGGTCCACCACATCTGGGAGGCTAAAAATACAAGTTGTATGGTGCAGAGGCAAGTAAAAAAACGCCATCGAGAGCCATCCACTGAGAAAAATAAGCGCGTTTGATGTGCTTCTTCAGTTGCGTCGTTGACCCCCTCTTTAATCCAGTTCGCTCCATTCCCCTACCGGCAGCACGAGAAGGAAGTTTATTTCCCCCTCACGCTGTCAGGGGATTGAAGAAGCGCGACATCGAATCCAACACCGTTGATGGCTGCTTGTCCAAGTGACTTTTAGATAAGAAACTGCAAGTTTCAGAGGCAGAGCATTTAAATCAACATGCACTTTTCAAACATGGATAACAGAATGTTGGAAATTTTATTCATGGTAAAAAATGGAACTAACAATAAGTTAACATCATGCTGATCAACATTCATGTATAGCACATCTTCATATGATGCTAAGTCAAAAAGATATGTTATTTTCAAAATGGCAGGACAATGTTGAGTGTGCGAAAAACTAGATAAACTAGGGACAAATTTTTGGCAAGTGTTAGATATTTTTCAATTGCACCAGTTGGAATCGAACCCGAGCAGTAGTGCTTTTGGGTAAAAGGGCTGCAGCCACCAAGAGAGTGCGGTATGTTCGAAAGAATGAAGGAGTCTTCCCCGGCTCCGGTTCTTTCCCGTCTGTGTGCGCTCGCCGTGGCGCCTCCCTATGCCATTGTCAACATGCTCAACAAATGAGAGGAATCCGAAGAGGACTCTACGCCAAGAGACTGATAGTGGGGACCCACCAGGTCCAAGCCTTACGCAAGCAAGTGCCTCATCAGAAAAAAAAAGCTTCCTCCTAATTGTATACCGATGTTGGGGCTCACGGGTTTGTCAACCTAGTCAATAAACAAAATAAATTTCTGATGATGACTGTCATCGGGAGCTTTTTTTCAGGGGTATCAGGGATCTTTCTCTTTTTGTTGTTGCGGGAAAGGGGTATCGAGATCTAGCTGGTATCATTTTTTTAGAGGGCAAACAAGTATCATCTAGGCATAGGTTTTGTTTTTTAACATGCGTAGCCCACGACATACCGAGACATTGGTTTTAACTTATTTTTTGAGGTCCATCATGTACGTACCGGCCTATGGGCCTCCCAGCGTAGGTTTTACTTTTTCTTAAAGATCGGCAGCCCAATGTATTTTTTTAATAAAACGCAGGTCTCTGTTCTATTTATCTATATATAAGAATAATAATGTTGTGTCCAATTTATGTTTTCCCTTCTAACCACATTATATATATTTGTATTACTACTATTATCGTATATTTAATAGAGACTTATATATACATTATAAAACATCCAACGTCTTATTAACTTATAAAAGTAAATGTTTAACAGAAGTTGGCAAGGAAAATTCTGGTTGTTTTTGACTCACACGCAAGGAAAATCCTGGTGATTGCGTACAAAAACTTGCAAAGATTTTAAGGACCAATGTAATAATAACGCGCTCATTTTTCTTTATAGCAATAACTCGCTAATTTATTAATTTTATATATAAAAAATGTGTCACTCCGATTTATTTTTTTATATTAATTGCTCCTTTTAACCTAACATTATATATAGAACAAGCCCAGCTAATTTGTGTATTTCAAGAAAGTGCAAATGGGCTGGAATTTCTTAGAAAATATTAAATGGGTTGCATTGACGTGAAATTATTTGTTCACCTAGCCCAGCAAATGGACTGTAAATTCTAGAAAACATGGGTTAAATATATGCCACATTTTTGCAGGCTGGCATGTGGGCCAATAGGTCCAAGCCTGCGCAAGGCTTTGTCAACTTAGTCAACAAATGATTCTGATATCCACAGCCATTGGATTTATATACAATGTCCAGCATGCACATTCAATCTCTCGTCTTCTTCCTCCAGCATCGCCAAGACCGCCTGTTCCGGCCTCCAATGGCTAGCTGCTCTGCTTAGCATGTATCGATGCGAAGCGCTACCCCACCGTCAGCCAGGCTATCACTCCACACCTCCTATTATTCTCCACCGACTGCAGCCCGATGCCGCAATAGAACTAGCTATAACCCTTGTACTCCTCTCAATCTACGTCTCCACTGTTGCGTCTTCCCATCTCTGGGTCGTTCCCGTCCGGGACCTCGCTGTCGTCCACCGCCTCGCTGCGCTTGGCGCGGCATGGTCAACAAACGAGAGTCATCAAAAGTTCCTCCTTATTAAGCTGGAAAAATGTGTCCTCCCCCTGACAGCTGGGCCCACTGGCTGTATCTTCCCACGGAAGGAAGTGCCTCCTTGTTATGCCAAAAAACTATTCCTCCTGATGACAGCTGCGACCCGACAGATTTGGTGGCTGACTTGTGGGCCTACTAAGCTGACGTGTATGTAGGGCTTTGTCAACTTAATCAACAAATGATTCTAGCAGCTGGACCATTGGATGTTAATCCAACAGCCGTGCTGCTTCTTCAACCTTTGTTCTTGCTCATGTCTCTCGTGGGCGGCAGTGCTACCGCGCAACCGAACCAGTCAAGTTTCCCACTCCTCTCCATCTACGACTCCACTATCGCGTCTTCCCCATCTCCGGATCATTCCAGTCTGGGGCCTCGCCATCGTCCACTGGCCTTGGTGCGCTCGGCATGGTATGGTCAATGTGGTCAACAAGCGAGAGTCATCGGAAGATGACTGTACGTGAGAGGCTGACAGTGGGGACGAACCACGCCCATGGACGCATGCATGCAACTCCATCCTTTTTACCCTGAAAAATAATGTTTTCTCCCCCTAATAGTTGGGACCCACCAGCTACATCTTTGCATGCAAGGAAGTGTGTCCTTATTACAGGCAAAAAAATGATTCCCCCCTGACAGCTGGGACCCAACAGTTATATCTTCGCACGCAAGGAAGTGTGTCATTATCCTCCCTGATAGCTGGGACCCACCCGTCAAAGCGCACATAGCGTTGTCTGTCTTGTTGCAAATGTGTACGTGCATACTGGTCGATCGGTCGCTCTGCAATGATGAACCATAGCCGAGTAAGTAGCGGCACATGTCATAGTAGAGCCCCCCACGTAGCAGTTCAGGTTGTCCCCTCTAAACCGTGTACACGTACATATAGCCACACACCAAAAAAATAAGGTCACGTACGCATATGAGCGGGGTCTCGAAACACATACTCACGGATACGATCGACTAGGGCTCGTGTAGATGGAGAGGCAACGGACGGCAACGATATTGTCCTGTTCTTCAGCTAACCGGCTAGGTCGGAATGGAGAAACAGCGTCGTGTTCACTGGGAGCCAAGTGGCTGGGTCCGAACGTGTCATGTTCATCGAGAGGCAATAGACTAGGTGGAAATGGGTCGTGTTCAATGGGAGCCAACTGGCTTCGATGGAACAGCCAAAACGAGGTCTGGCGTACCACAAAACGGAGGAAAACGGCCTTGTGTTCGACCCCGTATGGTCGAAATGGAGTCTGGTTCATCAGGAAGGGTCTGGCGTACCGCAAAACAGAGGAAACAGACTTGTGTTCGAGCTCCTGTGGTCGAAACGGGGTGCTGTTGATCAGGAGGGTGTGGCGTACCGCAAAACGGAGGAAACGAACTTCTCTTTGACCTCCTACGGTCTAAAAGGGAGTCCTGTTCATCGGGAGGGGTGTGCCGCACCACAAAACGGGACTTCATGGGTACGTTTATCCATGCTCTACTGCCTCGCTCCAGCCTCCATGGGCTACTGTTCATCCACCATCGACCTCCTCCAGCCTCCACCTCCGACTGTTCATCCACGGCGTCTCCCTCCTGCCTCCACTAGCTATTGTTCATCCACGGGCTCCTGTTCATCCAGCCTCCAGCAGCTACTGTTCAACCACCCCTCCATGGGCTACTATTCATCCAGCCCTCCACCGGCTACTGTTCAACCAGCCCTCCATGGGGTCCTGTTCATCCACCCCCAACCGGCTCAATCGGGGTCCTGTTCATCTAGCGGCAACGACCTCTACCCCCAGGGGGTCCTGTTCATCCAATCCCCACCGAGAACCGTTCATCCAACTCCCCAAAACGCTCATTGTTCATCAAGAGGCAGCAGGTTCGATCAGCTTTAGTTAGCAGCAGTAGCGAAGGAATCGCTCGATCGGGTTCAGTTAATAGACAGGGATCGATCGATCGCTCGAATTCAGTAACGCGCAACCAGTGCAATTGCTCGGTTTCAGTAGGTGAACGCCTCGATCAGGTTCAGTTAGAGCGTAACACCATGCACACACGCACGTACGTGTATGAGAGAAACGTGCAAACCTCCGTGCATCGCTCGGCCCCGACCACCCACCATAACCGGGAACTCCCCGAAATTTTCCTCGCCCTTGCTTCTACCATGGTTTTTTCTGTCATGGACGGCCCAAAGAATGTCATCCAGGTGCGTCTCAGGCCCAGCCAGGACAAAAAGCCCATTTATGTCACGATTTTTTGTCATAGAAGTAGGAGCCCACCACATCTATGATGATACCGGGTTTTGTCATAATTATCGTCATAGAAGTGTCATAAGTATGACAAAAAAATTGTTCGGCCCAAAATGTCACAGATGTGTCTTTTTTTGTAGTGTATCCAGACTCCCTCAAGACCCTTGCTGATTTTCCCAAGGAAGTGGAAAAGAGGGTGAAAGCAAAAGCCATGCATGATGCTAGGGTTAGCGAAGAAAAATCAAGTAGAATCTAAAAACATTGCGCTGACTCAACAAGACATACAGAGGAAAAAGGATCGCGCTTCCTGAAAGAAGTCGGTTTCAAGGAAATCAAAGAAAGCTGCTCCTGAATCATCTGATGTGTCCTCCAATGAAGATGTTGCTAATGAAATTCCTATGTATCACTAGCAAGCAATTCTAAACAAGCCTCACCAGAGTCCTTCTCCAGTGAAAGTTTCACCCCCTCTAAGGAAATCACCAAGACATGCATCCATTCCAGTCAATGATAAACCTTCGGGTTCTGACGCTCCAACAGCAAAAAGAAAGTTAATGTCCGATGAAAAAGCTGA
This sequence comes from Triticum aestivum, assembly GCF_018294505.1. Classification (NCBI taxonomy): domain Eukaryota; kingdom Viridiplantae; phylum Streptophyta; class Magnoliopsida; order Poales; family Poaceae; genus Triticum; species Triticum aestivum. Next base: position 410,831,156 of record NC_057795.1, read on the forward strand.
AGCTTCTGCAAATAAGGCCAAACCAAATGTTCCTGCTTCCAAAGATGAACAGAAATATGACTTCAATCTCATGATTGATGTAATTGAGAGTGCTGCTTACGATGCAAAATCTAGTGATATAAGTAGTCTGGGACTTCCTCTAGATATTACCGAACTAGTAACAAAACATTTCATTGAGCTGAAGAAAATAACCAAGAAGCTGAATCGGGCTGTCAAGGACAAGCAGGTTCTCGATAAAATGAGGAAAGATGTGAATACGGAATCAGAAAGAAAGGAGCTAAACAAAGAGATTGTTGAGCTCACCAAGGCTCTTAGTATCATGAGGAATGATAAGATCGAGTGGCACTCGCACCTGAATATGGATGTATCTCAACTGTGTGACCGATGGAATGATGAGATTGAACGCAAGGCAGATCTTGGTCGAAGGAGAATCAAGGAAGAAAAATGTCAGAAGGCTAGGGCAAGAGCAAGCAAGCCGAGCAAACCGAAAGTTAATCAAGACCGCCGCCTTTGGACAGTTGCTGTTGAAATTTCAATTGACTCAAGTACCCCATTGCAACAAATTCCACCTTCTCCACTGCAAGATGCAGCAAGCTATGTTATCATTCCCACTCTAGAAAATCCTGAAGTTGTTGATATTTTTCTGGATAAAACTGGTGAAGATTATGCCATGCCTGAGCAACAACCCCTGATGATGAAGTTGATGAGAAAATTGAAGTTGAGAAGGCAAACCCATCGCCTCTGAGAAAGTTGCAAGCTAAGCCCTCCAGATCTAAAAAGGAGGAGAGTGACAAGATTGAGGGGGAGATAAAAGCTTCTCGACAGAAAACCACCCCGATCGCATCATCTGGTGCTCCTACCCAGATGGATGTTAATCCTGCTCATGTTTCCACCGAACCTCAATTGGAAAAGGAAGAAAAGAAACCTAAAGAGCCCATGGCTCACGAAGAAAGTGCTCCACACCTTGTGTCCCAAGAGTCAGTGAAAGAAGTTGCTGTGCTCCCAGTCGAATAAAATGTAACAACAGAAAAGGCCCTAGTGCCCGATAGTCAGAAAGCCACTGAAGGAGTTCCAGCGAGTGAAAATGTCAGACCATCAAGTTCTTCAAAGCAATCTAAGTGAAAGAAATCGAGGAAGTGACATGCTCCTCTCAAGCCGATTGATGAAAGTGTGCCAACCCCTGATAACCTTTTGACCAGGAATATGAGCGAAGAAGAACCTTTGAAAAACCCACTAGAAACATTTCCACGATTTCATGTAGAAGATGGCCCAAATGGTCTGCTTTCAACGAACAAATCCATCATTCAAAACATGCATTCTTTGGGACCAACCCTATGAAGGAGAGAGAACTTCCTTGTCTCCAAGATTCTGGACAAGAGAACAGGTTGTGTACTATGCTCGAATTCTATATGAGAAGAATCACATCTTCAAGCATAAGATTCTGGATTTTGCTGAGCTCGAAAGCTTACCTTGTTTTCATCACACCATCGAGCAAGTTGAGCAGGTCTTCCTGAAAAGTTTCCTTCGCTTCAACCATGGCTGGAACCGTGAATTAGTCCTTCAGTTCTATGCCACTCTATACATCTCTGGAGACCTTGCAAATTGCAGCACCTGGATCCTCGAATGGATGACTGGCGAGGAAAATATAAAATGCTTGGTTGATCAGTTCTTAGCATTGATGAATTTCCCTCGATGTGAATTTGATGTTGCACGAGAACACAGGTTGCACTACTGGAAAGTAACCGAAGCTAAATTGCATATGTTGATGGACCCCAAGCTAGTCGGTGATGAATGAATAGAAGCAAATCCGAAGAATTTGGCGTATCAGAACAAAGTGCTATTTTACCTTCTCTGCAATTCCCTCACACCAACCAATAGGCCCAAAAACATTCAAGGCACTGTGGCAAATGCTCTTTTGGCCATCGCTGAGGGGATTCACTTTGATGTACCAGATCTTTTCATTTGGAACTTAGCCTATGCAGCTAATAATCCTCAAACCTTGAATCCATACGCACCATGGATTATGTTTGCCATCATGCAACTTTTGGAAGAAAAGTTCTTCTGCCCATTTGTCCCGAAAGTTTTCATGCCACCAGTTCGTGACACACTTCAAATTGTAAAGGACATTGGCAAAGGAAAATTACATGTTGATGCTACTGCTCCTGCTTCTGCGTCTGTATCTTCTCCGAAGGTCAAGAAAGCTAAAGTTGAAATCCGTCGTGAAGAAAATCCTTCATTGTATGAGATTTGTCTTCGCACGCAGCAAGCACTGGAAAGCCACATCAAGCTCGACCGCAAAGACAAGATGGAGGTGATGATTGAGATGAATAAACTTCATAAGTATGCTCGCCAAGCTCTTCTTTATGAAAAGGAACAGAAGAGTCGCTCCTGGACTCTTTTGCGCAAGCATTACTCTCGGAAGCAACTGTCTGCAAAAGGCATTGAGAAGGAATATGACTATCTGGAGTTATTTGAAGTACCTCACCTCTGAAGAAAAACTCCAGTGCTTCCTCAGTGTTCTGCCTCGACTGATCTGTTGTTTGTTGAACCAGATGAAATTCTTGAAGGCACGACAGGAACACTCATATTCAAACCACATGCACCTCGCGCCTCTAATCTTGAAGCCGATGTCGAGGCTCAAGCTACGACTCCAACTCCTGCTTCGGCCTCAACGATCGCTCATTCTGCTTTGCCAAACAGTTCAAGTTCTGATTCTGAGGGTTCTTCGGACGAGTAGATCCTCGTATGCATTCTCCTGCCTTTTTTCACACTTCTTGACAAAACAGGAGAATAACATCAAGTGATAGATCAGCAGTTTATTTGAAAGGGTGTTTTCCATTCGCCATTTGGTTTTCTGCCGAACTGTTTGGCTTTCGTCGAACTATTTGCTTTTGAAACTTAAAAGTACCGCCTATGGTGTTGATATACTTGGCCGTCATGTAACGTTAATAACCCCCTCTAAAATTATATTAGCTTTTAGTTATTTGTTTGCGGGTCCTATCTACAGCTTACTTCCTTGCAATTATTATTCTTGATATTTATCTATCGTGCAGGGAAAGTAACAGCGTTTCAAGGAAAATCTGGAATCCTGCTTCTCTAGAAGAGATATTTTACTTCTTGAGACTATCTTGCAAGAGATTAATTATCTTCAATATCTAACCCTGTAGGATAAGAAAGTTGCTTCAGATTAAAGATCTTGAGTTTTTTAAAGCAAACTCTACCTATCTATGTCAAAAGATATTTTTCCTCGCACATATCTTGTATTTCATCCTTGTTGCAGGAAAACTTGTCTGAAGTGTATCCACTCCGAGCAATTATGTTTGTGATTCCTTTGCTCTGATTTTCCTGGAGTATCTAACCTGCAGGAAACTTATATCTTGAGTGGATCCAAATAGTGCTCTAAGAAAATCCATATGGCCTATCCTTCATCACAAATCATTTCAAAGTATTCATTTCATCTAACAAATATGTTTCAAAGATTGTGGGTGACAGGAAATACCTCAGACATTGTCGAGTGCATTGACAGAAACAACGAATGATATTATATGTCAATGTCACTCTTACGAAGATTCATCTCGCTGCCTTACGATATATCTTCCATGCATATCTTCGGGGGGGAGCTTGTTTTATTTTCGTATTTATCTGTCGTCTTTCATTATCCTTCACATTCATTTCATCGCTTTATCTATACTTTGATCTGTTATGTTTTGTCAACAATCGTCCAAAAAGGGGGAGATCGTGTCACACCCTAGCTAGTTCATGCATTAGAGTGTTGCATCATGTCTATTTTTCTCAACAGAAACTTGAAATGGGGATGACAGAACCCCCAGCCCCCTCTGAAACCAACTAGGGTTTACTAAAAATATTTTCAATGAACCTGAAATGCCCTTCTAAAATGTCCATCATTTTTGTCTTGGTTCAGAACCTCTGCCAAAAGTGGTGCTCAATTTTCTAGGTCATCCTAAGGTTTTTGAATTAAATCATAAGTATTTGAGTTTGGGCATTTAAATTATATAAATTATTTTAAATGCTCAAATAATCCCAAACTAAAATGTTCCATGCTGTATATATTCCAGTTAGTGGCCATGAGCAGTTTGGGGAATTTTGGAGTTGTTTAGGTATTTTTAGTAAGTCCACAAAGTTACAGAATAATTAAAAAAGATAAATAAGAGAGAGAGAGAGTGAACTAACCTGGCAGCCCGCCTAGCCAGCCCACCAGCCGGCCCAGCCCAGCAGCCGCTCCAGCGAGCTGCTTGCCTTCGCCAGGCAGGCAGGCAGGTGCTCGACGGTGACGCCAGCGCGCGCCGCGCAGCTGCCCACCGCCCTGCTTCCTCCTCTCACCTCGCTGCTGGCCTGGACGACCTCCACGTCGTGCCCCGAACCCCGTGGACACACCCATTCGCCCCCAGCTCCTCTCCCTCGCTCTCCCGCACCATGGTCGACGCCACTGCAGCCGCACCGTCGACGTAGTCGCGCTCTCCGTCGTCCCCGGGCCGCGCCACCGTGTCCAGGAGCTCCGCCGCCCTCCTCTCCTTAGAGCTAGTCGAGCCCCGAGCGCTCGCGTGCCCCGAAGCCACTGCACCGACCTCGCCGACTCCGCCGTCACCGGAGATCCCCTTCGTCGTCACCACCGCACCAGCTCATCCCCGACCGCGCCGTCTGGTTCCTCGAGATTGCCGTGAGCCCAGCTACCTCTCCCCCTTTCCTCTCTCGTTCTTGTGCACCACAGCGAGCGCACAAAGCTTCACCGCACGCACCGCCGCCGAGCTCGTCGCCGATGTGTCTCCGGCCAACCACCGGCCACACCACCGTGTCCATCACACTCACCGCACACGCAGGAACCCGTAGCATCACTCCACGCGCCTCGCCGTGCCCCCTAGCGTCGAGTTCGACCTCACGCGAACTCCGGCGACCGCCAACGTCGTCGCCGGCGCCATTTCCGGCCACCCCGAGCCCAACCAACGCCACCAAGAGCTGCGGCTTGCCCCCGGCTACATGTAGATGCCTTCCGCGGCTCTTATGGTCGCCGGAATGCACAAAACCACTCTCGCCGCCGCGTTCGGCCTCGCCGGCGGCTAAACGCCGGTGAGTTAACCCCGCTGACCCCCCGTTTGACCACGAGTGGGCCCGGTTTGACCCCCCCTGGGTCAATGACAGGTGGGGCCCAGCCCTGTTAACTATCAGGATTAGTTTTAATTAATATTTAGCTAAACTAATTACACTGACACACGGGACCCACTAGTCAGGGTTGACCTGGACTGTTCCGTTGACCGCTGACGTCATCCTGACGTAATGCTGATGCAGTAATTTATTTACTGGAATTATTATTACATAGGAAATTCCAGTAAATACCCCAAACTTTAAAAAAATCATAGAAATTAATCTGTAACTCCAAATGCAAAGTTTTATATATGAAAAATGATCAGAAAAATCCAATCTATCCATCTGTACTAGTCTCATGCATGTTTAAGCAAGCTAACCTGATGTTTAGAGCAGAACTAGATAAAGCACTTATAAGGGCCATGTATGAGTTTGAAACTTGAATCTTTGATTCAAAATGGTTCAAACCCATCTGGTCTTAGTTGCATTAGGCCAATACACTCATTTTGCCATGTCTCGTGCATGCATCATATTGTTGCATATTGTTTGGTGATGTTGTGTATTGGTGCTCTTTGCGGCAGGTTCTGCCTCCGAGGAGTACCACGATTACCCTAGCGAAGATCAATATCAGTGCATCGACCCATCAGGCAAGCAACCAACCATTTGATCATATCGATACAATCCCATGTTCTCGCTTCTGCTCTCTTTTACTGCATTAAGACAACGCGTTTCAAACTGCTGTGTGCTACGGTAGTTGAACCCATTTCCTCTGCATGACCTGTCATTGCCACAGTAACTAGATGAAACCCACTAGCATGTGTAGGAGTTGATTGAGCCATATGTATGTGTTGTTCCTACCTTGCTATGCCTGCTATGCTTAGAGTCGTGTCAGGTTTGGTTCATCTGGGTGATGAGCTAGAGTGAAATGATCATGTCGGTAATAAGAGTGATGCGGTGAACACGATTTGGTAAAGGTATCGATGAGAGGCCATGTAGGAGTACATGGTGGGTTGTTTCATTGAAGCTGACCTTAAGCACTGAGATCTGTATGCGTGATTTAAGATTCAGCTACTACCTTGCATTGGGCCCTGAAATATGACCCCGCTCGACTTCTTATTCACCCTAGTCCTCTGTCCAGGAGTTGCAAGTAGTTTCTGGTGTTTGTAGCTTACTGGAGGCTGTGGACAGCGCTGACCTGCGGGGTGGGTTGTGATGCGGTAGGTACGTGGCACGGTGTACCGGATACCCGTTAGGTATTTTGGGAACCCTGTACACATCGTTCGGGGCCGTATGGGAAACCTCAGCCGGACTCCCTGTGGATGGAACCTGGATAGGCGATAAACCTGGACTAGAGACTTAGGTGTTTAGGTAGGTCGTGGTCTACACCCACGTCGGCTTTCGCTTGAAGTCTGCCGAGCACATGTCGTGTGCAGACGCTAAGTGGTGGAAACATGTATGAAGAAGTACACCCCTGCAGGGTTAACATTATCTATTAGAATAGCCGCGTCCGCGGTAAAGGACTACTTGGTTGCCTATATAGTTCATAGACAAGTAAATGGATACTACTAAAAATCTCAAGATAAGCGTGAGTGCCGAGGATGGCTCTTTCGTAGGATGACGGAGGTGGATCCTCGGTGGTGTATTGAAGTGGTGAGTAGTGGACTCGTGTGCGCAAAACCATTTCAAGTTGGTGTATCGTAGGATAGCTTAGCCAAGAGTCAAAGCTGGCTTGCTGCAATAACCCCACCAACCCTTCTTGATAATGTCCATGTATGTAGGATCTGATGTAAGTCTTGCTGAGTACCTTTGTACTCATGTTGCTTTAATTTACATTTTTTAGAAGACGCTGCAACCCCTTCTGATGGGTTCTTCGTAGACGTTGACATCGATGAGTAGACTGAGGCCCAGGTGGTGACCCTGAGCTTGTGAAGGACCACATAGTATAGCCAGGCTTTCCAAGCCTCTTTTATTTTACTAGTTGTCTGTACTCAGACAAGTTACTTCCACTGTTGGCTTGTATGTCTGTATGACTTGAATGTGGGTCGTGTGACCCGTACTTGTGTGTATTCTATGTATGGCTCTCTGAGCCCTTAAATAAAGTACTTGTGTTGTAGAGTCATGTTGTGATGCCTTGTTGATTTGCACATATCGAGCATATTGTGTGTATGATTGAAATGCTTGGTATGTGTGGGGTCTGACTATCTAGTTGTTTATTCTTAGTAGCCTCTCTTACCGGGAAATGTCTCCTAGTGTCTCCACTGAGCCTTGGTAGCTTGATACTGCTCCGGAAAACTTAGGCTGGCCGGCATGTGTCCTTCTTTGTTCCTGTGTCTGTCCCTTCGGGGAAATGTCACGCGATGGATACTGGAGTCCTGTTAGCCCGCTACAGCCCGGTTTACCGGAGTCCTACTAGCCCAGTGCTACAGCCCGGATTCACTTGCTGATGACTGACACATTCGATGCTGGGTCATGGATGCATGTCCCTGTAAGTCTGTGCCACTTTGGGTTTACGACTAGCCATGTCAGCCCGGGCTCCTTACCATATGGATGCTAGCGACACTATCATATACGTGTGCCAAAAGGCGCAAACGGTCCCGGGCAAAGGTAAGACGACACCCATGGGAATACCATGCGTGAGGCCGCAAAGTGATATGAGGTGTTACATGCTAGATCGATGTGGCATCGAGTCGGGGTCCTGACAGCGTTGGCATCAGCGCCGGACTGCCTGTAGGTTCTCCAAGCCAAACTGGTCGATGTTGAGTCTAGAAATGCTTTAGTTATATGTAGGGGAATTGATTGTGGGTTGGAACGTAAGGCTCTTTTACTCCTTTATCTCATGACTTTCTGATCTGAGACAGTCTATTCTTCCACCGGGGGTTAAGGAATTAGGATCTCTTCTCTCTATCAGGTTCACGTGTTGTTAATCAGTAGTACCTTATAGGTTTGATGGATACAAGCCTAGTTCAGTTCTACCACCCCATTATGTTGTTAAGATGGACCCAGAACCTTGATATGATGTTGTTGAGTGTCTGTGCAGTTCTTTGCAAAATGTCTCAAAATCCTTTTTGAGCATTTACAGTCGTTATGTTGTCCAATTTCTGCTAGAAATTCTAATGTCTTGTGTTTATCATGCTCCAGATGGCTTCCCGTCCTCAGAATCAAGTGGTTCGTTTGACTCGATGCCTAGATGTGCCCGGCCATACTGCCATGTTGGTCAGGGTAATGACTGAGGCTGGATACCGTTGGTATCCTGAGTACACGGTCGAAGAGCAATTCCGAGACTTTAATCAAAGTCAATATTTTTGCACTGTCAGGATATTTCCATCTTATCCTGGATCTACCGAGCCCCTCCACTGCTCCTATGGACTCGGGGTTACTATTGACAAGGATGTGCAGGATGCCGCCTACTCTATGATGACCATCATGCGAGTTAGGACTGGCCTATTTCGGGATTCCGACTTTTGGTATATGCCAGCTTCACTCCCGGGAGCACAAGGGTATCTCCAGGCTATCTATGCTGACTCCACTCAGGAGGACTCACTGACCCGCACCACTGCATAGTTGCTTGAAGACAAGGACCGTGAAAATCAGGCCTTGAGACTAGAGCTTTTCAATACCCGTGCTGATCATTGGACCCTTTCGCATTCTCGCTAAACGGGGAGAAGTTGCCTACCAATTAGAACTACCTCCGCATCTCTCCAGAGTCCATGATGTCTTCCACGTTTCCCAACTCAGGCATTGCTTCTCGGATCCTATCCGTGGAGTTAACCACGAAATGCTTGATCTTCAAGATGACCTCACGTATCGAGAGTACCCCGTTCGTATCCTCGATCAAGCCGAGCGTACCACTCGACGTCATAATATCAAGTTTCTCAAGGTTCAATGGTCGCACCATTCTGAGAAGGAAGCAACTTGGGAAAGGGAGGATCGTCTTCGACTTGAGTACCCCGCCTTCTTTCCGAAGGAACCTAAATCTCGGGACGAGATTCTTTTGAGTGGGGGTGAGTTGTCACACCCTAGCTAGTTCATGCATTAGAGTGTTGCATCATGTCTATTTTTCTCAACAAAAACTTGAAATGGGGATGACAGAACCCCCAGCCCCCTCTGAAACCAACTAGGGTTTACTAAAAATATTTTCAATGAACCTGAAATGCCCTTCTAAAATGTCTATCATTTTTGTCTTGGTTCAGAACCTCTGCCAAAAGTGGTGCTCAATTTTCTAGGTCATCCTAAGATTTTTGAATTAAATCATAAGTATTTGAGTTTGGGCATTTAAATTATATAAATTATTTTAAATGCTCAAATAATCCCAAACTAAAATGTTCCATGCTGTATATATTCCAGTTAGTGGCCATGAGCAGTTTGGGGAATTTTGGAGTTGTTTAGGTATTTTTAGTAAGTCCACAAAGTTACAGAATAATTAAAAAAGATAAATAAGAGAGAGAGAGAGTGAACTAACCTGGCAGCCCGCCTAGCCAGCCCACCAGCCGGCCCAGCCCAGCAGCCGCTCCAGCGAGCTGCTTGCCTTCGCCAGGCAGGCAGGCAGGTGCTCGACGGCGACGCCAGCGCGCGCCACGCAGCTTCCCGCTGCGCTGCTTCCTCCTCTCACCTCGCTGCTGGCCTGGACGACCTCCACGTCGTGCCCCGAACCCTGTGGACACACCCATTCGCCCCCAGCTCCTCTCCCTCACTCTCCCGCACCATGGCCGATGCCACTGCAGCCGCACCGTCGACGTAATCACGCTCTCCGTCGTCCCCGCGCCGCGCCACCATGTCCAGGAGCTCCGCCGCCCTCCTCTCCTTCGAGCTAGTCGAGCCCTGAGCGCTCGCGTGCCCCGAAGCCACTGCACCGAACTCGCTGACTCCACCGTCACCGGAGATCCCCTTCGCCGTCACCACTGCACCAGCTCATCCCCGACCGCGCCGTCTGGTTCCTCGAGATCGCCGTGAGCCCAGCTACCTCTCCCCCCTTTCCTCTCTTGTTCTCGTGCACCACAACGAGCGCACGAAGCTTCACCGCACGCACCACCGCCGAGCTCGTCGCCGACGTGTCTCCGGCCAACCAGCGGCCACACCACCGTGTCCATCGCACTCACCGCACCCGCAGGAACCCGTAGCATCACTCCACGCGCCTCGCCGTGCCCCCTAGCGTCGAGTTCGACCTCACCCGAACTCCGGTGACCGCCAACATCGTCGCCAGCGCCGTTTCCGGCCACCCCGAGCCCAACCAACGCCACCAAGAGTTGCGGCTTGCCCCTAGCTACACGTAGATGCCTTCCACGGCTCTTATGGTCGCCGGAATGCACAAAACCACTCTCGCCGCCGCGTTCGGCCTCGCCGGCGGCTAAACGCCGGTGAGTTGACCCCGCTGACCCACCGTTTGACCACGAGTGGGCCCGGTTTGACCCCCCCTGGGTCAATGACAGGTGGGGCCCAACCCTGTTAACTATCAGGATTAGTTTTAATTAATATTTTGCTAAACTAATTACACTGACACACGGGACCCACTAGTTAGGGTTGACCTAGACTGTTCCGTTGACCGCTGACGTCATCCTAACGTAATGCTGATGCAGTAATTTATTTACTGAAATTATTATTACACAGGAAATTCCAGTAAATACCCCAAACTTTAAAAAATCATAGAAATTAATCTGTAACTCCAAATGCAAAGTTTTATATATGAAAAATGATCAGAAAAATCCAATCTATCCATCTGTACCGGTTTCATGCGTGTTTAAGAAACCTAACCTGATGTTTAGAGCAGAACTAGATAAAGCACTTATAAGGGCCATGTATGAGTTTGAAACTTGAATCTTTGATTCAAAATGGTTCAAACCCATCTGGTCTTAGTTGCATTAGCCCAATACACTCATTTTGCCATGTCTCATGCATGCATCATATTGTTGCATATTGTTTGGTGATGTTGTGTATTGGTGCTCTTTGCGGCAGGTTCTGCCTCCGAGGAGTACCACGATTACCCTAGCGAAGATCAATATCAGTGCATCGACCCATCAGGCAAGCAACCAACCATTTGATCATATCGATACAATCCCATGTTCTCGCTTCTGCTCTCTTTTACTGCATTAAGACAACGCGTTTCAAACTGCGGTGTGCTACGGTAGTTGAACCCATTTCCTCTGCATGACCTGTCATTGCCACAGTAACTAGATGAAACCCACTAGCATGTGTAGGAGTTGATTGAGCCATATGTATGTGTTGTTCCTACCTTGCTATGCCTGCTATGCTTAGAGTCGTGTCAGGTCTGGTTCATCTGGGTGATGAGCTAGAGTGAAATGATCATGCCGGTAATAAGAGTGATGCGGTGAACACGATTTGGTAAAGGTATCGATGAGAGGCCATGTAGGAGTACATGGTGGGTTGTTTCATTTAAGCTGACCTTAAGCACTGAGATCTGCATGCGTGATTTAAGATTCAGCTACTACCATGCATTGGGCCCTGAAATATGACCCCGATCGACTTCTTATTCACCCTAGTCCTCTGTCCAGGAGTTGCAAGTAGTTTTTGGTGTTTGTAGCTTACTGGAGGCCGTGGACAGCGCTGACTCGCGGGGTGGGCTGTGATGCGGTAGGTACGTGGCACGGTGTACCGGATACCCGTTAGGTATCTCGGGAACCCTGTACACATCGTTCGGGGCCGTATGGGAAACCTCGGCCGGACTCCCTATGGATGGAACCTGGATAGGCGATAAACCTGGACTAGAGACTTAGGTGTTTAGGTAGGTCGTGGTCTACACCCACGTCGGCTTTCGCTTGAAGTCTGCCGAGCACATGTCGTGTGCAGACGCTAAGTGGTGGAAACATGTATGAAGAAGTACACCCTGCAGGGTTAACATTATCTATTCGAATAGTCGCGTCCGTGGTAAAGGACTACTTGGTTGCCTATATAGTTCATAGACAAATAAATGGATACTACTAAAAATCTCAAGATAAGCGTGAGTGCCGAGGATGGCTCTTCCGTAGGATGACGGAGGTGGATCCTCAGTGGTGTATTGAAGTGGTGAGTAGTGGACTCGTGTGCGCAAAACTATTTCAAGTTGGTGTATCATAGGATAGCTTAGCCAAGAGTCAAAGCTGGCTTGCTGCAATAACCCCATGAACCCTTCTTGATAATGTGCATGTATGTAGGATCTGATGTAAGTCTTGCTGAGTACCTTTGTACTCATGTTGCTTTAATTTACATTTTTCAGAAGACGATGCAACCCCTTCTGATGGGTTCTTCATAGACGTTGACATCGATGAGTAGACTGAGGCCCAGGTGGTGACCCTGAGCTTGTTAAGGACCACGTAGTATAGCCAGGCTTTCCAAGCCTCTTTTATTTTACTAGTTGTCTGTACTCAGACAAGTTACTTCCGCTGTTGGCTTGTATGTCTGTATGATTTGAATGTGGGTCGTGTGACCTGTACTTGTGTGTATGCTATGTATGGCTCTCTGAGCCCTTAAATAAAGTACTTGTGTTGTAGAGTCATGTTGTGATGCCTTGTTGTATTTGCACATATCGAGCATATTGTGTGTATGATTGAAATGCTTGGTATGTGTGGGGTCTGACTATCTAGTTGTTTATTCTTAGTAGCCTCTCTTACCGGGAAATGTCTCCTAGTGTCTCCACTGAACCTTGGTAGCTTGCTACTGCTCCGGAACACTTAGGCTGGCCGGCATGTGTCCTTCTTTGTTCCTGTGTCTGTCCCTTCGGGGAAATGTCACGCGATGGATACCGGAGTCTTGTTAGCCTGCTACAGCCCGGTTTACCAGAGTCCTGCTAGCCCAGTGCTACAACCCGGATTCACTTGCTGATGACCGACACGTTCGATGCTGGGTCATGGATGCCTGTCCCTGTAAGTCTGTGCCACTTTGGGTTTACGACTAGCCATGTCAGCCCGGGCTCCTTACCATATGGATGCTAGCGACACTATCATATACGTGTGCCAAAAAGGCGCAAACGGTCCCGGGCAAAGGTAAGACGACACCCGTGGGAATACCGTGCGCGAGGCCACAAAGTGATATGAGGTGTTACATGCTAGATCGATGTGGCATCGAGTCGGGGTCCTGACAGATCGTTGGTGCAATATTTTCCCTCCTATGTTTTGGAGATAGAGAAAGAAACAAGCATGGATTGATTTGCACATAGAGAGAAATAGTTCATGCAGTACCAAAGAGAATGATGTCTCGAGTGTCAAGTTCGAAGAACTTCACCAAAGAATATCTGCGATGCAGAGAAGAGTGAGCTACAGTCGTTGAAGATTTGTAGGCGAGAAGATTGATGAGAAGGAGTTAACCCCTCAAAAATTTATTGCTGATGTGAAGCAATTGGTTTGGAGTTTCTGTCCGAAGAAATTAACTACAGCGAATGAAATTCAAAGACGAAGTGAGGACATAGTAATCTTTTCATTGTTCTTCGTTTGTTCATTTGAGTCATAGGACCTCCGTACTAGTTCTCCATGCTTAGATCCGCTATGATGCTTAGCCCAAACCTATGCGAGACTGAGAGAAATCTCTTTGAGTTTTGAATGATTACCTGCCAGCAGTAGACGTTGTTCTTCGTGCTGCAGGAGATATCCTTTGAACTGAGGAGTTAGCATTACTTGCTTCACAAGTAATGTTACCGTTGTGCTCAAAATCCGACCGTTGGACTCGTGTCGTTCGGCCATTGGCTGCTACACATGTCCAATTTGGTCATTTCCCTTCAGGGAATGCTGCAACTATACATAGCCACCCCGCTCCAACATTGTCCATTGGGTGATCCGCTTAAGATTTCTGAGAAGATTGACTAAGCATCCCCTCTCTGAGTGATTTGAGTTTAAGATCCACCGAGAGAAAAATCAAGAGCCCAAAACTTAGGCAGTGGTTTAGCATCACAGTGGTTCTGAGTTAGAGTTCTTGTACCTATTACTCTTGAGAGTTTTGCACTCTCTAGACGGATAGGTTTCGGCTCGAGTGATTGAAGAGTTGTTGTCTTCACCAAGCTAGATCTTCAGCAACCAAGAGTCATTGTGGTTTGCGAAGGTCGTTCAAAGGTTTGGATATTGTCTACAAGTATCTACCACGAGTGAAATCAACTAACGTCTGACTAGCTTCGAGTTGAAGGAGAATAGGGCGAAGAGAGTTTATCTTCTATGTTAAATCACAACCCCTCCAATCAGACATAGTCCTTTGGCAGAAGGGCGAACTGGTCTACCAAATCTACATGTCACCATCGAGCACCACTAGTTAAATTTACTTTACTGCATTATGATGTCTACTATGCAACTTTATTCGTTGACCCATGTTGGGCCTCCAAGCGCAGAGTTTTGTAGGACAGTAGCAATTTTCCCTCAAGTGGATGACCTAAGGTTTATCAATCTGTGGGAGGCGTAAGATGAAGATGGTCTCTCCCGAACAACCCTCCAACCAAATAATAAAAATTCCCTTGTGTCCCCAACACACCAAATACAGTGGCAATTTGTATAGGTGCACTAGTTCGACGAAGGGATGGTGATACAAGAGTAGTAATGATAGTAGATATTGATTTTTGTAACAGGAACAATAAAAAACAACAAGGTAGCAATTGATAAAATGGACCACAAATGGTATTACAATGCTTGAAAATGAGACCTAGGGTTCGTACTTTCGCTAGTGCAATCTCTCAACAATGCTAATCTAATTGGATCATATAACCATCCCTCGACGTGCGATGAAGAATCACTCCAAAGTTCTTATCTAGCATAGAACATAAGAAGAAATTGTTTGTAGGTATTCTTTCTGATCAATCTATCCAAGAGTTTGTACTAAAATAACACCAAGTTATTCTTTCCGGTCGATCTATCAAGAGTTCGTACTAAAATAACACCAAGTTATTCTTTCCGGTTGATCTATCAAGAGTTCGTACTAAAATAACACCAAAGCAAATTCAGATTCATAATACTCAATGCAACACAAAGAATGTCAAAGAGTGCCCCTAAATTTCTATCGGAGAAAGTAGGACAAAAACGTGCATCAACCCCTATGCGTAGATTACCCCAATCTCACCTCGGGGGTCCGCGAGTTGAGTGCCAAAACATATATCAAGTGAATCAATATAATACCCCATTGTCACCATGGGTATTCATATGCAAGACATATATCAAGTGCTCTCAAATCCATAAAAATATTCAATCTGATAACAATGAAATCTCAAAGGGAAAACTCAGTTCATCACAACAAGATAGAGAGTAAGAAACACCATATGATCCAACTATATTAACAAAGCCCGCAATACATCAAGATCGTGCCATCAAGAACACAAGAGAGAGAGAGAGAAAGAGAGAGATTACACACATAGCTACTGGTACAAACCCACAACCCCGAGGGTGGACTACTCCCTCCTCATCATGGTGGCCACCGGGATCATGAAGATGGCCATCAGTGATGATTTCCCCCTCCGGTAGGGTGCTGGAACAGGGTCCAGATTGATTTTTCATGGATACAGAGGGTTGCGGTGGCGGAACTTCCGATCTATCGACTTCCCTAGGGTTTTTGGAATATTTGGGAATTTATAGGGCGACGAGGCGATGCGGGAGGCCACCGAGGTGGGCACAACCCACCTGTGTGTGCCTTGGTGGGTTGTGCTCCCCTCGGAGGCCCCCTCTGGTACTTATTTGGCCCAACGGGTGTCTTCTGGTCCATAAAAAATCTCCAAAAAGTTTTGCTGCCTTTGGACTCCGTTTGATATTGATTTTTTATGATTAAAAAACAAGCAGAAAACAGCAACTGGCACTGGGCACTATGTCAATAGGTTAGTCCCAAAAAATGGTATAAAGTTTCTGTAAAATGAATTGTAAAACATCCAAGAATGATAATATAACATCATGGAACAATCAAAAATTATAGAAACATTGGAGATGTATCACATTACTTTCGGTAGTTTACTTTCGTGCTCTGTGTCGATAGTTTATCTGACCATTATCTATCTGTTGCATATCTTTCAGTTATTCTTCATCACTCACCATGTTGCATTCACATCTCTCTATGTAGTCCCTATAAACGTTTTCATTCTGTTTGCTCTGATCAACTCGGGTGCGTTCTTCACTGTATTATTTTCATTCACCTCGTCCAAGCTCATTTATGTGTTATCCTTCATCATTCATACCCTATTTTCATTCATGTTGTTGCACCTGTTTGCATATTGCGTTACCATCATCGTAGTCAAACCAGTGACAACCTATGCTCGAGTTATTATTGTTGCATTCTTCGAAAGATATGTTCCTCTCTAGTGTGATTGGTTAAGTTATACTCTGTCGAACCTTATTTCCGCTGCTGTGTTTGGGATCAGTTCAAATCATTCGAAAGAATTTTTGAATTTCCCATTCACTCCCCTCTGGTCGATATACTCTCGGTCCTAACAGTATGCCTTTTGCACACGCACATATTTCAAAGAAAGAGAATTTTGTGAAAGGTTAGTTATTGAATGTTCCTCTCTCTTTTCATTTGGTGGACTACTAATTTCCCATGGTGGTGGATCACTCATCTCTCTATTCTCTTGTTGAAAAATCTCAACCTCACATTTACTAGACTCACATAACTCACTTATCCTCTCACTCTTATTGTGTGGTATTGGGTAGTGGATCACTTACCTCTCTAATGAGGTGTGGAATGATCTCAATCTCACATTTTGTGGACTCACACAACTCATTAATCCTCTCTCCCTGAATGTGTAGTATATCTAGGTGGATATATTTCATTTCTCTAAGCTCATGATGAACAATCTGATCCTCACATTTTGTGGACTCACTCACCTCACGTTTCTTATCACTCTCAATATATGGAATTGTGGAAAGTGGACACTCTTCCTCACATTTGGTGTAGTCACTCAACTTATTTTTCTTTTCACTCTCAAGTGGTGGAATTTTTGGAAGTGTACACTCTTCCTCACTTTTGGTGGAATCACTCAGCTTGCTTTTCTTATCACTCTCAAGTTGTGGGATTTTGGATTGTGGAATCTTACCTCACATGGAATTTGTGCCACATGTTTATTGGATGTTGGGACAATAGTGGTTGTCAAGATAGCAACATTAGGAATGAGCTTCTCATGTAAACATGTGTTGTGAATCACCGGAGTCGGTTCATCAACCACGGTCATGCTTTGCAGTGGGTCATCGGTGTGCCGACGGGTGCCATAACTTTGTCGTCGGGCATGACATCCTTGTTGTGATGCATGAGCAGTAGCAAAATGCCTAGGGGTAGGAGTAGCATGCCCTCGATCATGTCGTCCTTGCTGCATTTCAGGAGCAACAGCGACTTGTCCATAAGCAGCAACACCATGCCCACGAGCATGTTCTCATTGCTCCACTACTTGAGTAGTAGCGACACACCCATGAGAAGCAACACCATGCCCTCGAGCATGTGTTTGTTGTTGCACTTCAATATCAGCAGGGTATTGTCAGTGTTAAATCCTATCACCACCTGCTGGAGGACGCTCGTGAAGCATCCTCTCCATGGCTGGGAGTATGTTGCTCTCGAGTTGCTGCACATCAGCGCGGGTGGCCAAAAAAATTTCTTCTCCATGATTCTTTCGACGTGTACTTGGTGTAGATCATGCCATGTTAGTGGGGCAAAAAAGTAGAATAGGATAATTTTTGTGGAATCACACAACCTCACTACTTACTCACCAAAGTTCTTATGATTTCACATCGGATTGTGCTTCTCCCGAATGTGTTAAAGCGATTAAAAGACAAGGATCAAAGAACTAGCTTTGGTTCTTGGTGGAGCTTGGTGGGGGTAAACAAAAAGGGGCTTGTGTTGAAATCAAGTTGATGCAAACAAAGAAAATATATGGATAGATATGTTGGACCTTTGCATCAAGATTGAAAAATACACAACACACAAGCTTCTGAAATTTTTCTACCAAGCTGAAACTTTTGGATCTTACACAACACTTTCTTTTTCTATCTTGACATTTTTTTGCCACTTTTTTCTATCTTTTTCCAAAGCACAACAACCAAATCTGAAAACAACTATGAAGATGATCTTGGTGCAAATCTAAAAGATGAACATGCAATGTATGCAACAACAAGATCTCAACACCAACAAGGCTTGGATTTATTTTTGGTGGGGCTTTGGACTTCTAGGAAATAAAATATAGCATGAAAAACACTCAATCTAAAGGGATGATAGCAAGATAAACTTGGATAACAGATCCTACCATGTTAACGAAGGCTCTGATAGTAGATGATAGGTGGGAACCCGATTAACGAGTTCACACCCAAGGGTGGCCCGATCTTCACGTCGTAGGATCGAATCTAGAAGGAATAACTAGCTGCAAGAAGCCGAGATAACTAGTTTTATACCTGCCAAGGTTGGATGTAACCCGTACATTGGGGATGGCTGACCAAAGCTACAAGAACTCCAACCCGCTGTCCGAACAATTGCAGAACCACAAACTAGGACTAATCCACACAAAATGGACAGAACCATAGAGCATGAATTACGGGAACCAGAGACTCCTTCTCGCGAATCCGAATGGACTCACAAGACAAAGGTAGCAAGGATCTCTAGGATCTCTCTAGCAGTCTTGCTGCATAAGCTTGTAGCTGAATGGTATGACAAAAGGTTCCTAAGAGGATGGGGGAGATGGGGTTTTATAGCAGGGACAACCCCCTTAGCTAGGTGTGAAAATGGTTTCAAAAGTAAGCAGGTTTGCATGGCTTCCTTGGGTGAATAAGCAGTCAACTTTAGGAGTTGTTGAGAGCTCCTTGGAAATTCGCTAATCCTTGATAGTCTGGACACCTTCCACGAGAATGACTAGAGCTTTTGACTCACAACTCCAAATGATGTGAGGTTTTTTGCATTGGAAAAATAATTTGATGTAGCTTCTGTTAATGTACCCTTATGTCCCCATCTCTCCACCACATGGATGTGGAACAACAAAACATCAGAGGTAAAAACTAACAGCATCAGCTTCACTTCAAACTTGTTTTCTCCAAACTTGTTCCTCCAAACCGGTTGCTTCAAGAGCTCATGGGTTATTGGATTTCGTCCACGTGATATGTGATGTTGCTTGAAGCTACGTCGGTATTTCCCCAAAGAGGAAGGGATGATGCAGTACAGCTACGATAGTTATTTCCCCAAGTGATGAAACCAAGGTTATTGAACCAGTAGGAGAACCACGCAACACTATATAAACGATACCTGCACACAAAGAACAAATACTTGCAACCTGACGTGTTAAAGGGTTGTCAATCCCTTTCGGGTAACAGCGCCAGAAATTGGCGAGTGGACGGGAGAAAGTTGTAATAATTGATAGATGCAAATAAAATTCAGCGAGGTATTTTTGGGTTTTTGATAATATAGATCTGAATAAAAGTTGCAGATAAAAATAGATCTCAAAAGCAAATAGTAGATCGGAAAGCAAATATAATAGAAAATAGACCCGAGGGTCGTAGGTTTCACTAGTGGCTTCTCTCGAGAAAATAGCATACGGTGGGTAGACAAATTATTGTTGGGCTGGTAGAAAAGCAAATAATTATGACGATATCCAAGACAATGATAATGTATATAGGCATCACGTCCAAGATTAGTAAACCGACTCATGCCTGCATCTACTACTATTACTCCACACATCGACTGCTATCTAGCATGCATCTAGTGTATTAAGTTCACGAAAAAATAGAGTAATGCAATAAGAATGATGACATGATGTAGACAAGATCTATTCATGTAGGAACATACCCCATCTTTTTATCCTTAATGATAACGATCAATATGTGCCTTGCTGCCCCTTCTGTTACTGGGAAAGGACACCGCAAGATCGAACCCATCACAAAGCACCTCTTCCCATTGCAAGATAAATAGATCAAGTTGGTCAAACAAAACCCAAATATCAAAGAAGAAATACAAGGCTATAATATATTATATCAAGGCAAATCTGATCATAAACTCACAATTCATTGGATCCCAACAAACACACCGCACAAAGTCATTACATCAAATAGATCTCCAAGAGACCATTGTATTGAGAAACAAAGAGAAAAGAAGCCATCTAGCTACTGCCTACGGACCCGTAGGTCTTAGTTGAACTACTCACACATCATCGGAGAGGCACCAATGAGAATGATGAACCCCTCCATGATCGTGTTCCCCTCCGGCGGAGTGCCGGAAAAGAGATCTAGATTGGATCTCGTGGCTCTGGAACTTGCGGCGGCTGGAACAAAATTTCGTTGACTCCCTAGGGTTTTTGGAGTATGGGGGTATTTATAGAGCGAAGAGGCAGTGCAGGAGGCCACCAAGGTGGGCACAACCCACTTGGGCGCGCCAGGGGACCCAGGCGCGCCCTGGTGGGTTATGCTCCCCTCGGAGATCCCCTGTGGTACTTCTTCAGCCCATCTTGTGTATTCTGGCCCAGAAAAAATCTCCAAAAAGTTTCGCTGCGTTTGGACTCCGTTTAGTATTGATTTTCTGCGATGTAAAAAAGAAGAAAAAACAGCAACTGGCACTGGGCACTATGGCAATAGGTTAGTCCCCAAAAATGATATAAAATTATTGTAAAACATCCAAGAATGATAATATAACTGCATGGAACAATTAAAAAAATTATAGATACGTGGGAGACGTATCAATACGTAAGTTCAACCAACAACAGTGGGGATGAAAGCATAGTTGTGTCATCAAGATTGCAAGGTAAACTTAAGTTAGCGTTCACCTGGTAATGTGTTTGCTTGATTCGGCTTAGTAATTCTTTCCAACTAAACTATGCACTTTTCTGAAATGTCGTGTATGATGTACCCATGTGCTCATCACTAGTACAATTGATGCAGGCATAAAGTTCCCATTAGAATTAGCGAAGTCTCCAGGTTTTCTTACCATGATATTTTTGGGGTGTGTGTGGGGGGGGGGGGGTTGGTAACAACAGACACTAGAAATAACAAATAAAGAGAAGAACAAAAGCTTAACCAAGAATTGAAATAAAAACTAAACAATCACTCTAATGCAATAACTAGTGACATGATGCTTCCCCGACAATGGCGTCAGAGAATGTGGTTGATGCTCTTTGAGATCTAGTTTGAATAATGGAGGGTTCCTATATCTTTAGCACATGAGCGACCTTGGGTATCGAAACTACGAGAGGATGTGCACTACGACAAAAAGTCAAACAAGTCATTGCTCTCAAATTAAATTCCAATTTTTTAACCGGGCCTTTAACAACCTTTTTGGAAGCAAAGAATAATATTGAAATAGGCATGGGTAGGTCTTACTCTCACAACCTTATACTTTTCTTTGGGATCTCATCTTAATAATAAACATGGCCTTGGAAGACGACCGTTACAATGTTTTCACAACGCGATGAAGTGGGTGTGTGTTCAAAGTATGTCATGACCGGTCACGACCTGCATCGATATTCAGTTGTCCAACCGATGGCCTTATAGTCGCCCGGGGTTACCTCGGTTATTAAGAATTACTTCAGACAAAAGCACTACACGTTTAATGAACACACCTTATTTATCCTCAAGGAAATGCTTTCCACTATCGTACTAATCATTCCTCTCATTGCAATTCAAAAAAGTGCTCCACACATCCTCGCTTCTTATCTCCTCATTGATTGATCTACGATATCCTTGGTACCCGCAGAGCCTTAGAACGAGAAGAAGACAAAAGACAAGTCCGTTGCAATCACACACATACAAATAATACGCAAAGTGATCCCAACGACACATGCACAAATACATAGGATTGCAAGGCCTTGCCTCAACCATTTCCTTAGCGAATTCCTCGCACATGAAGATCGGATCGCAAGATGAACTCATTCAAGACGATATAAAAATGAATGATTGATTGATAATATGGCTTACAATAGTTCTGATTGCGATGCACCGATTGCAAGTATGACTAACTTGGGAAGAATGGCAGCGGTGATGAAGGTGGCAGCGGCTATGGAGATCAGACGAGAAATGACGGCAACTAAGGTTGGAAGATGGGTTCTAGTTCTGTGTTCCACAAATGGTTGCTCTCCTATTGAGATTCTGACATGTCTCCCTTTGTAAAAGTTGTCCAGGTGGACGCCATGGTGCCAACGGCGTGCGGTATAACCGTTGGTATGAGCGTGTGCGCTTGTACCATGTGTCGTCTTGCGCTCTGGATTGATCTTGGCACCTCCTGTTGACATGCCTTGTTCACCACACTTTGTATTTTCTTCTATGTGATGACATTCTTCCATGTTTAAGTCCATTTCTTGTGGAAACACATAAGCAAAGAATTTTTGTAATTTCCTGCATTCATTAGTCATTAGTATCTATATCTGAGTGATTCTCTGAAAAATTCGGAAATTATCTGGTTTAAAAATTGGTTGAATAAGTGAAAAAATATCGCTCATCGCCACAGCAGTTTGTAACCATGTTGGAAGCTAATTTATCGATTGCTAAGATGCATCTTATAGTGTCAGGTGTACTCGAATTGTCAAAGTCTCCTCCGCAAGACATAGATCTTGTGCTCTCATTGAAAGATCAGGACATCCTAGCGGATGTCAGCCAAACAATACTTGGCAATACAACAAATTTTTTACTAGACATTATCAGGCCGCCACATCAAGGATGGCGCAGCTAACTTTGGGTCCGATGCAAAAGCATGTGGAAGCGAGGTGGTGCTAGTCACCGATGGCTAGCTCGCCGCCTTGCTGATGTGTCCTCTTGTTCTAATTTGCTACCGGAACAATTAGGCATGTCGTCTCCCCTGAATCAGTTTCGTCCTTGACACCAATTATTGCTTCCTCGTATTGCTTCGCGGGATTCAGTGTTTCGCATTTCCTCCTGCTGATTATGGTGATTCATGCTTCTCAACCCGATCTTGCACACCGCATCAACAAGCGAAAGTTGGAGCCAACTTCAATGTCGTGTTTTCGACGAGTGTTCCTTCTAATGGTATGTGCCCACCCGGATACTTGTCATTGGTACAAGTGCTCGTATTTTCCACAATTTATTTTAGAATTTTAATGTTATTCTTTCATTGGTAGGTGACGTGATCATCAATAAGGGGTACGCTATATGACTTTGTCAATCTCGAGATTTGACATCTTTCTTTGGAAATGATTACAAGCATTTCTTGTGGAGCTTCTTAATCTTCGCCCTATGATATTGTGGAGTTCCAACTTTTTTGATAAGGGACGCTTTATTACTTAAAAGGTTTAAGCATTCACCCAATCTCTGCATAACTAAGATGCACACAGCCAAACAATGTCATCTCACAAAAACCAAAAAGAAACATGTAGAGTATGTATAACGTCTAAACCGGAGGGGGTCAATCCTAAGATCATGCTGTCACCCATGTTGGTAAAAGTATCCCTCGCCGTATCCGTCAATCATGTACACACCTCCGTAAGCAGGTCTTGATTCTCCACGCGTTGTAGAGAGGATCATAAACGAAGAGTCCCGGTGCATCTATAGATAACCTGCATAAGAGAAGTACTTTTATCATTAAAAACCTTATCATTTCTAAATAGCCAAAACGACCAAATAATAGCAAGCGCTCCCACCTTGAGAAGAGTTTTAAACCTGTGATCAATCCATGTGACCAGTTGCAAATATATTAGCAATACTACAAAGAGAATACAAGCCAGAACCTATTTGAATGATTGACCATATAGAATGATTCAATTTGCATAGGAAGAACAAATGTTTTATTGTGTCATCATGTTGATAAAAAACGGATTCCGTACTTCCATGCCAATTCCTCTTAATAAAATTATCTTTAGTAAGAATGACCTGTAGGTAATTATTTAAGTTCCATGCTTCATCCGCAGAAAGAAAAGAAAAGTTCCATACTTGCCTACAAAAATCAGTCTCCGGTGAGCAAATGTACCAAGTGATATTTCTGGTGATGTTTCTCCCGTTTGGTCTGGGACATATACATGAACTAACGCTATGTATTTCACACCGGCCAGGCCTTTATGAAGTTGGTCAAATAGTACGTGTGCGTGCGGTCACGCTGTTGTCTTCCGTCTTCCACTAATCCACCTTCAGAACCGCTGCTTACGTGACCAATCAAAGCCCTTTCTTTGCTTAACAAAAAAAAACTCAAAGCCCGGTCCTTTCCCCGTCCTATGCACACCAAGATGCCAGACTAATTTGTTAGACTGGATCACTAACTAATGATTACCCCATTGACATGCCTAAAATCTCATCATCAGCCAGCAATCTTATAGTACTTACTATAATTATAAGCTTACCATATCCCAGTAGTAGTGGTAGATACTCTCCGGCAGGAAGGGATTCCACTCTGTGCAAGCGACAACGCACGGCAGGAAGGACTCCGCTCCCCGATATGCTTCGGGCGGGTGGATCCATCGGTCTCTCAGCCCACCAGATAGAAGATGCAAGGTAGTACGCCACGCGAATCTCATGATCAGCTCACGACTTGAGTTGAGTTTTCGAGGACTTGAGTCGATCCAGCCGAGCTAGCTAGCGAGCACAACGAGTAGGCGCGATGCCACCACCATCACGCATCCCCTCACGCGTTGTGCGCCAGAGCATCTACAACCGGACCTTGCTTTATACGCCCGGGCAGACCGCCCGGTCACGATTTTTTAATCCAGACGGACCTCTCAAAGTCAAACGGCCCTCAACTGTCCGGGCTGACCGGCACACCCCCATACTCAGCTCAAATATGGGGCGGATAAGGGGGCGCGGGGGACGGACCGTCACGTCGGAGTGACGAAGGGGTCCCAACCAGAAACACCCTCAAACCCCGCGGTCTAAAACTCGTCTCCTCCGTCGAAATGGTGACGCCGCGTGGCGCAGCTTCGGCGAGACATGTAGTGCATTACCCAGCTATTTAAGTCGACCGGCGGCACCAAAACCCTTCCATCGATCCACATTTTCCTCCTCATGTCTGTCACCGTCGCCATTTCCACGCCACCAATCCATCTAGTAGCCATGTCTCCACGCCGTCGGGTGAGGGGCGCGCCCTTCTGACGCTGGAGCACCGGCTCGAGCTCCTTGAGCAGATCTGGGCTAGGCGCGAAGTCCGGATCGCCGCGGGGCTATCTCTGGATGCAGTCGATCCGGAGGAGGAGGAGGAGCCGGAGGAGGAGGATGTGGGGGACGGTAGCGACGGGGGTCTGCAGGCGGAGCAGCAGGCCATCCTCAATTCCCTTCAGTCGGAGTCGGCTGTGAAGACAAGACGCAGTTGCCGGCAGAAGACGGAGGCAAAAGAGGCCGCGAAGGAGGAGGAGATGTTCGCCTACATGGATGAGGTCGAGCAGGAGGAAGATGAGTCGGAGCCCTCCTACCCATCCGTCCAGCCAGCGCTTGGCACCGTCGTCATGGACATCTCCGACGACAAAGAGTAGTTAGGATACTACGTCGATGTAGTACGTAGGATTTTCTTCTGCATGCTTTGTATGAATTCAGGGGATGAAATATGAGAGAGACGGGTGCAAAACGGTTAATTTGAGGCGTGCCTAGTCCGTGCTCGCGGATGCGTACAGTCGCGTTCGCTGACGTTTGAGGGGTCGGATTTGCCATGTCTGGCCATAGATGCTCTTAGATACGACATTGAGTCATTGACGGCTGCGCACGACATGTCTCACTTTGTACGCAGCTGTGGATCCACTGAAGCGCTGACGGTACATTGCACGGCGTGGCGCGTCGTCAGGGAGGGGAGAAATGCCGATCGGTCGAGTGGGATTTACTACCTCGTAGGGAGCCTAATTTAGGCAGGTAAAATGGGTAGGAAAAGAAGCCGAGGAAGAACCGCGCTAGGCTCCAAAAGCGGGGAGGAGACAAACAAGTCGGAGGCAGGCCAGGACTAGAAGCGAGGGCGAGCAGTTTAGCGCCGTCCGTACGTACCTGCCGGGCGGCGAGCACCACCTACACCTACACTGCCGCTGGCCCCTGCTTCCACGGTCCCACCTGCAGCCTCACGCCAACCGCCGAGCCCGTGCCGTGTGGTGGCAGATACAGGAGTAGGCGAATAAATACTCGTACTAGAAGACACGGACAAGTACTATACTAGTACTAGTGAGAGTAGAACAGAGCCCTTTTCACGTGGAAGCAAACAGAAGCAGCAGCTGTTGCGTCGAAGACGCGTAGCTCGGCAAGAGCTGAACCAACCAACTGACTCACACACCCTGCCTCGCCCTCGGTGGAGCCTACTACTGTACGGCCAGAAAAGAAAGTGAGAGAGCTGCTGAGTGTACTACATGGCCGCTGAAACCGAACCGGATGCATGCCAGTGGGCAAAAGACACTGTGACCAACAACAATTTAGGTTTTGTAACTACTGTATTCAATTGTTCAATGCATCAATTGCTGTTTTATCCCAGCAAATTATAGAAGCTAGAGCACTGGCAGTTTCGCGAGCTGAAGTGGTGAGCTGTTACGGCTACTGTAAAGTTCAACAAAGCGTAGCTTAATGGCACGGGTCAAATCCCAGTGAGAGATATTGTACAAAAAAAATAGAACAGAGTAACATGTAGATACAGTGGACAAAAAATGAATCGGGCTGTTCAGCTAAAAACCGAGATATTTTTTTATTGCTCAACTGTTCTCCACCTGGATCTTGCATGGAAGAAGAGCCCTAGCCTCGAATCCATCCATGCATGCTGATTGCTCAAGCTGGGCTGCCAGTCCATGAGCTCATCTGAGCACATCTGGCGATCGATCTGGACGATGGCTGGTCAGAAGTCAGAACAGCTGACCTCACTGTCTGGCGCTGCCGAACTCGGCGTCGTACACGGCGGAGAGCTCGAAGTCGTCGTCGAACGCGGCCGGCACGTTGAGATCGAAGGACCCGAAGCTGTCGCCGCATTTCGCCGGAGGCGACGAGGCGGCGAGCGCGCCGCCGAACGGCATGTGCGCGCGCTTGTGGCCGCCCAGGGCCTGGCCGGAGCCGAACACGCGGAAGCAGAACGGACACTCGTGGACGATCGGGGCGTCGGCGCGGCAGGCCTTGCCAGCCGGCGGTGGCACGCAGCCGCCCTTGCCTTTCTTGACGCTGGCGCGGTGGCCGCCGAGGGCCTGGTACGATCGGAACACCTTCTTGCATGCGCCGCACTGGTGCCTTGCGCGTGGGTGCACGTGCGCCGCCGCCGTCTCGACGTAGTAAGCCTCGCCGACCACGTTGCGACCGTCCTCGTCCTCGTCGAACACCTTGGCGCCGTCGTTGTTTTGCTCAGCCTCCGAGGCCCAGCGGGGCTCCGGCTCGGATCTGGACCGCGTCCACGAGTCCTGAGACAGCATCACGAGCGACATGGCCACGTCCTCCTCCTGCGTCGAATCGGAGACGGTGCTCGCCGGCTCGGGATCCGGCACAGGCGGCGGCGCGCGCCGCCGTGCCCGCTTGGAGCGCCGTCGGCTCACGGCGAACCCCGCGCCACCGCGCGGGGACTCCGTGTCGCTCTCGCCGTCCTGCACGACCGACGACTCGCCGGCCGCCGCGGTGATCCCGCCGAAGCATCCGCCTGAGAATTCAGGCGCGCCTACCTTGCAGCTTCTCGCGGGATCCTCACGCAGGGCCCAGGACAGTCGCTTCGGTTGAGCTGGCTTACCATCCGTGTCCGTCGACGAGGTGGATGCTAAGGACAGTGGCGGCGACAGCTGCTGCGGTGGCGGCGTCGAGTACGGAGCAGCCGCGGCAGCCGCCATGACATGGGAGCGCATGTGGCCGCCCAGGGCACGGCCATTCTGGAACCTCCGGAAGCAGAGCTTGCAGGTGTGCCTGTCCATCGGCAAACGAGCAAGACTAATTCCCACACAAGGCAAGGGAGCAGCAGAGATCAGGTACCGCAATGCTTGGAATCACGAGCAGCTTGCTGGCTTTGCTTGTTCGTTCCTCTGTTGCTTGCTCAACCGAGGGACAACTGATAGTCCAATGGGGAAGATCCAAGCAGAAGAAGTGTGAGAGGTAGAAGAGGAAGAGAGAGTGGGGAGCTTAAAAGGCAGAGTAGTAGGTGACAAGCAAGCATCCCTCCACCTCCGCCAAGGAGGAGGAACGAGAGGAAGAAACAAGTGGGGAGGCGGTGAGAAAGTTGCTTCGGCACAACACTTAAATACGCAGCAACGCAAAATGGCCGAGCAATCGAAAACAAGGCAGAATTTTATGGCATTTCACGTTGCAAAACCGAAGAATCGGGGAATTAACTGCTGGAACAAAACGGCCCACCTGCAAGCGCCACGAAACCGAAGCGAAAATTGGGCTGTAAAACTGGCAAAATCAAGAAGATCGTCGGCCTTTTGGAAGATCTTCAATTCAATTTGGTCATGCGCCATACGAGCATATGCGTTGCTGGCGGGAGTTACGCCCGTCATGATCCCGTACGTTTGGCCTCGCTTTTAGCAGAGAATTAAGGAGTGGAGGATCGGCTGTCGAACGCATCTTGAGGACGGAGGGAAAAACTCGGGGGAAATTATTTATTTATTGGTTGTGCGTGTGGGATACTCCACTTTGCTGTTTTATAAAGATTTGACCATCAAGAGGTTTATGTTATGTGGTCTCATCAAGGCCAAAAACAGACCGGATTAATCCTGGAGATACTGACATACTGCTGCCAAATCAATTCCCCAATTCAATTCCTTCTCCAATCGCTCTGAAGGCCTATCTTGGGGCCACGATTTGGCTACATGTATGTATGGATTCCTTGAGGCGTGTCCTCGTGTCTCCGACGTCGGGTTACAATTTTGCTTTTGTTTTTTGAAAGAAGACATGCTTGCACAATGGGCAAAGGTCACTGCGGCATGTGGCTGTGCACAGCTGCACATCAAATGCTAGATCGATCCATTGTTGCTGGTGCTGGTACAGGCAGGGCATACGGTCTAGTCTCACATGGACGTCGGCGGATCCGAACTGCCAGGATCCAGATTAGACATGTAGACTCAGTATGGTGTAAAAAAATCTGGGTTACACTTAATGCGTCACGGGTAAATATCAACAGATAGCCTGCAGTACAGTCTTAGAATAGAAGCAATGAGAAAACGGTAAATTATTGGAGAAAAAAAATGCGCAGATGGGATCTTAGGTTGGACGGGAATGAAAAGCTGCTGTTTTGTCTTGCTTTGATTTCTTCATTTTCCTTCTTCCGTTTTGGTTGGGTCGGCCGCACCAGAAAGACGTCCTACCAGCGCAGAGCAAGCACGGGAAGCGAACGAACAAAGAAAAGGCTGTCATCTGTTTCTGTAGCCGAGATTTGATTAAAAGAATCGTCCATAAAGTCAGCCGCTGGGATCATGCGTCGTCCCCTCCCAATCACAGCTAACAGCCAGTCACCCTATTTCCGGAGTACTAGTACTAAGTGAGAAAGATCCATGTCACCTCTGTCAGACTGTAACCTCTTCAGATTTGATGCCTGTTTGCATCAGAAATTTTGATTACCGTTTGGGGAAGTATTTTTCATCAGTTTCCTGTAGTACTCCCCCGTCTCTTTTTAGTCTGCATATAAGATTTGGTCAAAGTCAAATTTTGTAAAGTTTGACCAATTTTATAGAAAAATATACCAACATCTACAATACTAAAACTATATGGCGTGAAAATTAATTTCAATGATGCATCTAACAATATTGACTTCATATTGTGAATTTTGATTTTTTTCTATAAACTTAGTCAAAGTTAACAAAGTTTGACTTTCACCAAGGCCCAGTTCTTTTGTCAGAATTTGGGATTCTCCCAGAATCCGGTCCCTACCCAGCTTCTTTCAGAATCTTTGAGCCCCATTTATTTTACAAACCTATCTAGTTAGATTCTGACAAAAGAACTGGGCCCAAATCTTATATGCAGACTAAAAAATGGAGGGAGTATTAATGTAGAAAGAGATTCATTTCGGAAAAAAAGAGTAGAAAGAGATTCCTCCCTTATTTTACCAAGGACATCTCCAATGCTCACCAGTAAATTTGCTCCGGCACCTGTCTGTGGACAGAAGATGACCAGTCCGCGGACAAAGATGTGGGGCGGTCATCCAACTCTGTCCGCATACATTTGAAGCCAAGTTTCAACTAATCGAACGAAATTCATGCAAACACGGCGAATTTAATCAAAGTTCGAATAGAAATAGCATAAATCATTCATACATAGCATGTAAAAAAATCTAGTACAACAAGAGTTCAAATTTAACGAGATTAACCGGATGTTCAACAAGTTTTTCATGAACGAATCATGTCGTCCCACACATACTGCCCCTTCAGCTTCATCCAACCGTGTATGTGCGAAAATGGTCGTCCCTCTATCCTATGGTATATCAGGACGCCCATACTGGCTAAACAATTTGTAGAGAAACATTGAATGAATCAATCAATAAGCTGAGCAAGAAGAAGCAAAATTTACGATCTCCTCGGCTGGCGCACGCAATGGCCACCTTGTCTCCGTCATATCAACCGCTCCACAAAACTTGGCGATGGTGGTCTGGATGGCATACCATCGGTACGATAACGGTCTCACATTGCAATCATTGATGATGTGCATGTCGTAGGGCGCAATATGCTTTCACGCGTGAAATGGATCATGCACGAGCTGTCAGAAGTGCCCCCCCTGATCCTGTCTACGAAATCCGCGGATATGGCCAACCACGCATCACACAACAACTCATCCTCCATGGTCGAGTACCCCCGCCATTCTTTGTACTCTAAAAAAAAGATACGACATCTGAAAATAAGCTCAATGAGATTTGACCGAACACCTAACGGGCGTGCTATCCGCCATGGACGACGACAGGGGGCGGAGTGTACCTGCCTAAGGACGGGTCCTGGGTGGACGACGCCATCGTAAAAGGGGAGCCAGGGCATCGGTGTTGGTTGCAGAGGTCCGACAATGCATGTGTGCCGGCCGGAGAGGTATAATGGTGACGTCGGAGGAGGAGAGTGCGGATGCAAAGCAAGGGGAAGAAGGGGCATATTGTAAGAAAATAGGACTAGGAAGGGGGTTTAGTGGACCAGGGTGTCGAAGTCCTATGTGGCTGATGTCCAGACTCCCTCAATGCCCCTCCTCAACTTTGCTTCCACTTTGCGAGAGAAAGTGCGTCCGGATCACTCGGTGGACTGATACAGACCCACGTTGAATGGCACAACACGTCTGAACTGCACGACCCGAACATATGGGGGCAGTTTGAAGGTCGGCATTGGAGATGCCCTAAGAAAGCAACATGATATTAAAATGACGACACAAAGGGTGAACGCCTGTAAAAACACATGTAACCACACTATACTATACCAAGGATACATATAGAGATACCTTCCGATCATTCTGTATTTTGTGACAGATACGAAAGAGCCGTCACGCTAGTACAAATGAGCTTTCACGAGCACGTGGGAGCGCGTGAGGCCAATATGCGACGAGTTACAAAATTGGACCACACGACCTCACGCCATCCCCACCCATCCCCTGACTCATTAGAGCATCTACAGTCGGACGTCTCAAACCCACTCTTATACACCCGCGAACGCACCCGTCAGTGACTGGACATGTGAGACAAGGAACCCTCATATCATCCCTATACGTTCGGGTTGTCCGCAAACCTTCATATTAAGGACAAATGTAGGGAGGGTATGAGGGCGCCCGGGCAGTCCGCCACGTAGGACGCGGCCCACCCCGGACCACCTTTTCTCTTTGTTTATTCTTTCTTTTCTTTCTCTTTCTTCTCTCCACCAATCACATGCAAGTGATCGGACACATAAGGAAAAAATGAGAAGTGTGGATGCATGAAGAGAAAATAGGGGCTCAAAACGGACGCGCCCGTTCATTGATCAGGCATCTAGGGGTCAGATTTGCTAAGTCTCACTATAAATGTTTGATGTCTACTACGCAACTTTATTCTTCTAGACACGTGTTGGGCCTCCAAGTGCAGAGTTTTGTAGGACAACAACAATTTTCCCTCAAGTGGATGACCTAAGGTTTATCAATCCCTGGGAGGCGTAGGATGAAGATAGTTTCTCTCAAGCAACCCTGCAATCAAATACAAGAATTCTCTTGTGTCCCCAACACACCCAATACAATGGCAAATTGTATAGGTGCACTAGTTTGGCGAAGAGATGGTGATAAAAGTGTAGTATGGATAGTAGATATGAGTTTTTGTAATGCGAACAATAAAAAACAGCAAGGTAGTAAGTAGTAAAATGGAGCACAAATGGCATTGCAATGATGGAAAATGAGGACTAGGGTGCATACTTTCACTAGTGCAATCTCTCAACAATGCTAACATAGTTGGATCATATAACCATCCCTCAAAGTGCGATGGAGAATCACTCCAAAGTTCCTATCTAGCGGAGAACATAAGACGGAATTGTTTGTAGGGTATGAAACCACCTCAAAGCTATTCTTTCTGTTCGATCTATTCAAGAGTTTGTACTAAAATAACACAAAGCTATTCTTTCCGTTCGATCTATCCTAGAGTTCGTACTAAAATAACACCAAAGCAAATTCAGATTTATAATATTTAATCCCACACAAAGAACTTCAAAGAGTGCTCCAAGATTTCTACCGAAGAAACAAAGACAAGAACGTGCATCAACCCCAATGCAAAGATTACCCCAATGTCACCTCGGGAATCCGCGAGTTGAGTGCCAAAACATATATCAAGTGAATCAATACGATACCCCATTGTCACCACGAGTATTCAATTGCGAGACATATATCAAGTGTTCTCAAATCCATAAAAGTATTCAATCCGATAACAACGAAATCTCAAAAGGATAAACTCAATTCATCACAACAATATAGAGAGGGGGAAACACCATATGATCCGACAATATTAACAAAGCCCGCGATACATCAAGATCGTGACATCTCAAGAACACGAGAGAGAGAGAGAGAGAGAGAGAGAGAGATTAAACACATAGCTACTGGTACAAACCCTCAGCCCCGAGGGTGGACTACTCCCTCCTCATCGTGGTGGCCGCCGGGATGATGAAGATGGCCACTGGAGATGATTCCCCCCTCCGGCAGGGTGCCAGAATGCGGTCTAGATGGGATCTCGTGGATATAGAGGCCTTGCGGCAGTGGAACTTCTGATCTAGGGATACCCCCAAGGGTTTTGGAATATTATAGAATTTGTAGGGGGGAGAGGCGGTTCAGAGGGCGCCCGAGGTGGGCATCACCCACCAGGGCGCGCCTGGGTCTCCTGGCCCGCCCTGGTGGGTGCTGCTCCCCTCGAGCAGCCCCCCAGGTGCTTCCTTGGCCCACTGGCTTTCTTCTGGCCAAAAAAAATCTCCAAAAAGTTACGCGGTGTTTGGACTCCGTTTGGTATTGATTTCTTGCAATGTAAAAAACAAGCAAAAAAATAGCAACTGGCACTGGGCACTGGGCACTGGGTCAATAGGTTAGTCCCAGAAAATGATATAAAGTTGCTATAAAATGATTGTAAAACATCCAAGAATGATAATATATTAGCATGAATACTTTATAAATTATAGATACATTGGAGACGTATCAACATCCCCAAGCTTAATTCCTACTCGCCCTCGAGTAGGTAAATGATAAAAGAAATAATTTATGAAGTGTGAATGCTAGCAAAGTGCATAAGTTTGATCAATGACAATTTCAATCACTTTTCCTAGCATTATAACAACAATTCTTTCTTATAAAACTTCTCACGACCAAGTAGCAACCAATTCACATGTTAAGGTTCAAATAATGAATTCTCTTGAAACTCAACAACCTATGTTCTCAGTCACGAAGCAACGGCAATTCAACTTATTCAACAGAGTCTTCTATGATTGCTAACAGTCACCGCATACACATGAGCAAAACATTTCAACCGGACACATAGAAAGACAAGGGCTTATAATTCCGCCTCCCAACATATTCACCTTTGGGTGATGTCAACAATAATAAATCATGCTACCCATATCCAACTGGATATATGTGCCTAGATCTTTCCTCACCACATGATGCTTGCGAAAGGAGAAAAATAAAAAGGAATAGAGAGAAAAACCTTGACTCTTGCATGAAAGTAAATACATAAAAGTAAAAGATAGGCCCTTCGCAGAGGGAAGCGGAGGTTGCCATGTGCTTATTTGTTTGTATGCTCAACCCCTTAGTGCAAAAGAACGTCACGTTATATTACCCCTTATGATAGCAACCTTTATTATGCAGTCTGTCGCTTTTATTCTTTACCATCACAAGTTCGTACAACGCTCAATTTTCTCTTACACTAAATGATCTAACACTTCTAGAGCAATTTTTATTGCCTTATTGCACAGATGACAACTTACTTGATGGTTCTTGCTCAATCCGTAGGTAGGTATGGTGGACTCTCAAAACAAGATTTGGGTTTAAGGGTTTTTGGATGCACAAGTAGTATCTCTACTTGGTGTGGAATTTTTGGCTAGCAAAGATAGGGGGGCAAGCACCACATGTTGAAGGATCTATGACAATATAACTTCTATGTGAATATGAACAAACATAAATCATTACGTTGTCTTCCTTGTCCAACGTCAACAATTTTGGCATATAATATTTTGGTGGGGGCTCACAATCACAAAAGATTTCCAAGATAGTGTATTTGCATGTGAACGTTCTCTTCCTTATACTATTTATTCGTGAATTGCTTGTATGACCAATATTGTGATTGTCAAGCCTCAAAAGATTTCACTTTCTGAACCCAATGTGAAGCTACCACTACGCATGATATAATTTTAACTTCACGATATTCAATTTATTCAACAATTTACACATAGGATATAAGTGAAGCGCTAGAGCAATTCCATAGAAAAGAGCTTCGTTGACGGGATGTGAGTGCCGCTTACTTAGTCTCCCTGGCAACTATTTGAGGACTCTATTTTATTTAAAAACTTTCATATCTAAGTATTTTATTAAAACAACAAGCAAAACAAAACAAAATGACATTCCAAGAATAGCACACATCATGTGAAGAAGCAAAAACTTAGGCTCAACCGATACTAACTGATAATTGCTGAAGAAGAAAGGTGGGATGCCTACCGAGGCATCCCCAAGCTTAGATGCTTGATACTTCTTGTAATATTAACTTAGGATGCCTTGGGTATCCCCAAGCTTGATCTTTTGTGTCTCCATAATTTCTCTCATATTACGACTTCCCTAAATCTCAAAAACATCATCCACAGAAAACTCAACAAGAACTCATGAGATAAGTTAGTATAAATTAATACAAAACCTTATCATTATCTAATGTAGCAAATCACTAAAATTATTATTAAACATTTCATATTAAATCCCTCTGCATATTTAATAGTCCTATTCTCAAATAGAATCATTAAACAAGCAAACATATGCAAACAATGCAACCATAATAGCAATCTGCCAAAACAATACCGTCTGTAAAGAATGCAAGAGTATCAATACTTATTTAACTCCAAAAATTATGAAAAATATACCACGCTTTAGAAAATTTATCAGATCTTATTTCGAAAAAAGTTTCATAAATTTATGACATTCTGACTTTTCTAGGGAATTTTTGCAACAACAATAAACTTTCTGTTTTGAAACAGCAACTCATATACTTGCAAAATAAGCATCTGGAAAGCTATCCTTGACACTTTTATTGAAATGAAAGATGCAAAACATTATTCTAAATAACATAAAGCAAATCCTAACAAAGTAAATTGACGCTCCAAGAAAAACTCATATCATGTGACGAATGAAAACATAGCTCCAAGTGAGGTTACCGATAATGTTGGAGACGAAATAGAGGATGCCTTGCGGGGCATCCCCAAGCTTAGTTGCGTGGATCTTCCTTGAATATTACCTTGGGGTGCCTTGGGAATCCCCAATCTTAGGGTTTTGTCACTCCTTATTCTCCACATATCGACATCTCACCCAAAACTTGAAAACTTCAATCACACAAAACTTAACGGAACTTCGTGAGATAGGTTAGTATGATAAAGAGCAAACCATTTCACTTTTTGTACTAGATACGTCTCCGTCATATCTATAATTTTTGATTGTTCCATGTCAGTATTATTCAACTTTCATATAATTTTGGCAACTTTTTATACTATTTTTTTGGGACTAGAATATTGATCCAGTGCCCAGTGCCAGTTCCTGTTTGTTGCATGTTTTATGTTTCGCAGAAACCCAATATCAAATGGAGTCCAAATGGGATAAAAATGGACGGAGAATTATTTTGGAATATTTGTGATTTCTGGGAGGAAGAATCAACGCGAGACGGTGCCCAAGGGGGCCACGAGGCAGGGGGCACGCCCTGGACCCTCGTGGGCACCCCGTAAGGCGGTTGATGCTCTTCTTTTGCCTCAAGAAAGCTAATTTTATGAGAAAAATCTGGGTGAAAGATTCACCCCAATCGGAGTTACGGATATCCGGATATAAAAGAAACGGTGAACATAATCTGGGAACGCAGAACCAGAGAGAGACAGAGAGATAGATCCAATCTCAGAGGGGCTCTCGCCCCTCCCAAGCCATGGGAGACAAGGACCAGAGGGTAAACCCTTCTCCCATCTTGGGGGAAGGTCATGGAAGAAGAAGAAGAAGAAGGGGGCTCTCTCCCCCTTGCTTCCGGTGGCGCCGGAACGCCGCCGGGGGCCATCATCATCACCGCGATCTACACCAACACCTCCGCCATCTTCACAAAAATCTCCATCACCTTCCCCCATCTATATTCAGCGGTCCACTCTCCCGCAACCCGCTGTACCCTCTACTTAAACATGGTGCTTTATGCTTCATATTATTATCCAATGATGTGTTGCCATCCTATGATGTCTGAGTAGATTTTCGTTGTCCTATCGGCGATTGATGAATTGCTATGATTGGTTTAATTTGCTTGTGGTTATGTTGCTGTCCTATTGTGCCCTCCGTGTTGCGCAAGCGTGAGGGATTCCCGCTGTAGGGTGTTGAATACGTTCATGATTCGCTTATAGTGGGTTCCTTGAGTGACAGAAGCATAAACCCGAGTAAGGGGGTTCTGGCATATGGGATAAAGGGGACTATGCTATGGTTGGGTTTTACCTTAATGATCTTTAGTAGTTGCGGATGCTTGCTAGAGTTCCAATCATAAGTGCATTAGCTTATGCCTCTCCCACATAAAACTTGCTATCGGTCTAGTAAAGTAGTCAATTGCTTGGGGACAATTTCACAACTCCTACCACCACTTTTCCACACTCGCTATATTTACTTTATTGCTTTCTTATCTAAACAACCCCTAGTTTATATTTACATGCTCTTTATTATCTTGCAAACCTACCTTATCACACCTACAAAGTACTTCTAGTTTCATACTTGTTTTAGGTAAAGCGAACGTCAAGCATGCGTAGAGTCGTATCAGTGGCAGATAGGACTTGAGAGAATATGTGTCCTACCTTTAGCTCCTCATTGGGTTCTACACTCTTACTTATCGAAAGAGGCTACAATTATCCACTACACTTGTGGGTTATCAAGACCTTTTTCTGGCGCCGTTGCCGGGGAGTCATAGCGTGGGGTGAATATTCTCGTGTGTGCTTGTTTGCTTTATCACTAAGTAATTTTTATTTGTTGTTCTTAGTTATTTTTAGTTATGGGTAGGAAACGCAAAATACCAAAAAAATTAGTTGTACATACTGAACCAATGGTTGAAGAACCACTCAAAATCTATCACACTCCTGAAGCTTTTTACTTGGATCATCTTCGATCCCTTTGTGCTCGTGCTGAAACCCCCACTAGCTTAGTTGAGGGAAAATCTTTAGATGAGCATGCTTGTTATGTGCGATACCGTATATCTAAAAAAGGGAAACTTTTATTGGATCAAATTCATCGTTTGCAATGCTATGCTTGGAATTTATGTGAAATATATGATGTTACTTGTTGTTCTGAAAACCCTAAGAAACACCTTTCCTACCAATGTGAGTTTAGTGATAATGGAATTGTATCTTTGTATGCTAAAGGTGTTTATAATTACTATGATGTTCAATAAATTGAAGAATTTATTGCTTTTAAGGGTGCTTATGAAATTGCTTCTTTGATTGAAAAGTATGATGCTACTCTCTACGAATCTGGAAAATTTGCCATACTTAAATATTGTTATGATAATTATGCTTCTAATGCCTATGTTAAGCTATATATTGAGGACTCCTCCGCTGTCCAAGAAGAGACTAATATTTTGCAGGAGTCTATGGAAGAAGAAATTGATGAAACTGTGAGCTCATTGGATGAAAAAGATGATGAGGAGAGCGAAGAACAAAAGGAGGAAGAGTGGATTAGCTACCCGTGCCCACCTTCTAATGAGAGTAACTCTTCAACTCATACATTGTTTAATTTCCCTTCATGCTTATAGAAGGATGATTGCTATGATGACTGTTATGATCCCGTTAATTCTCTTGAAATATCCCTTTTTGATGATGCTTGCTATGCTTGTGGCCAAGATGCCAATATGAATGATACTTATGGAGATGAACTTGCTATAGTTCCTTATGTTAAACATGAAATTGTTGCTATTGCACCCACGCATGATAGTCCTATTATCTTTTTGAATTCTCCAAACTACACTATATCGGAGAAGTTTGTGCTTATTAAGGATTATATTGATGGGTTGCCTTTTACCGTTGCACATGATGATTTTGATAGATATAATATGCATGTGCTTGCTGCTCCTATTTGCAATTATTATGAGAGAGGAACTATATCTCCACCTCTCTATGTTTCCAATATGATAAAATTGCTAGAAACTGCTTATACTATGCATTGGCCTTTACTTGGTGTGCATGAATTGTTCTTTTATGACATGCCGATGCATAGGAAGAGAGTTAGACTTCGTTGTTGCATGATATATGTTACTTTGTGCTCACTACTAAATTACAAATCATTGTTAATTAAAATTGGGTTTGATATACCTTGGGATCCGGTGGATCCATTACTTGAGCACAATATGCCTAACTTAATGGGTTTAAAGAAAGCGCTGCCAGGGAGACAACCCGGAAGTTTTAGAGAGTCATTTATTTCTGTTGAGTGCTTTCATATAGTTTAAAAACAAAAAAATAAAGAGGGGAACCCAAAACTTTTCAAAAAGGAAAGTGAAAGTGAGAGAGACAAGCATTGTTGAAGTGGGAGAGCTCCTTGAACTTTGTTCATGCTCACGGAAACTTTGTGAATCTTAATTACAGAAACTTTTCATCAAAAATAATTATCCCCTTGTACAATTCCATTGTATTATAAAAATAATGTGCCAAGGTTTGCCTTTAGGATGTTTACAATGCTTGTTGGTTTGTACGTTGCAGGACATAAACTTTGGCTGTAGTGCATGATTTTACATTTTTACTGGAACGTCAAATGGTTCTGATTCTCTTTGCACTGTCTTTCTGTACAAATTTTTTATTTTTCCTAATTTTGGTAGAATTTTTGGGGTACCAGAAGTATGGTGAATGTTCAGATTGCTACAGACTGTTCTGTTTTTGACAGATTCTGTTTTTGATGCATAGTTTGCTTGTTTTGATGAAACTATCAATTTCTATCAGTGGATTAAGCCATGGAAAAGTTATATTACAGTAGACACAATGCAAAAACAAAATATGAATTGGTTTTCAACAGTACCTAGAGTAGTGATTTGCTTTATTATACTAACGGATCTTACCGAGTTTTCTGTTGAAGTTTTGTGTGGATGAAGTGTTTGATCGAGAAGGTCTCGATATGAGGAAAAGGAGGAGAGGCAAGAGCTCAAGCTTGGGGATGCCCAAGGCACCCCAAGTAAATATTCAAGGAGACTCAAGCGTCTAAGCTTGGGGATGCCCCGGAAGGCATCCCCTCTTTCTTCAACAAGTATCGGTATGTTTTCGGATTCGTTTCGTTCATGCGATATGTGCAAGTCTTGGAGCATCTTTTGCAGTTAGTTTTCTCTTTTATTTTATGCACCATGCTTGTATGAGATAGTCCTTGGTTGATTTATAGAATGCTCATTGCACTTCACTATACCTTTTGAGTATGGCTTTATAGAATGCTTCATATGCTTCACTTATATCATTTGAAGTTTGGATTGCATGTTTCTCTTCACATAGAAAACCGCCATTTGTAGAATGCTCTTTTGCTTCACTTATATTTGTTAGAGCGTGGGCATATCTTTTGTATAAAGAAGTAAACTCTCTTGCTTCACTTATATTAATTTATAGAGATGACAGGAATTGGCCATTCCCATGGTTAGTCATAAAATCCTACATAAACTTGTAGATCGCTGAATATGATATGTTTGATTCCTTGCAATAGTTTTGCGATATAATGTCGGTTATGTTAGAGTCATGCTAGTGGGTGACTGTGGATTAGTAGAAATACTTGTGTTGAGGTTTGTGATTCCCGTAGCATGCATGTATGGTGATCCGCTTTGTGATGAAGTTGGAGCACAATTTTATTTATTGATTGTCTTCCTTATGAGTGGCGGTCGGGGACAAGCGATGGTCTTTTCATACCAATCTATCCCCCTAGGAGCATGCGCGTAGTACTTTGTTTGCAATGGCTTGTAGATTTTTGCAATAAGTATATGAGTTCTTTATGACTAATGTTGAGTCCATGGATTGTACGCACTCTCACCCTTCCACCATTGCTAGCCTCTCTTGTGTCGCGCAACTTTTGTTGGTACCATACACCCACCATATACCATCCTCAAAACAGCCGCCATACCTACCTATTTTGGCATTTCCATAGCCATTCCGAGATATATTGCCATGCATATACATGACTTGAGAATTCATTGTCATATTGCTTTGCATGATCGTAAGAGAGCTAGCATGATGTTTCATGGCTTGTCCATTTTTTGATGTCATTGCTACACTAGATCATTGCACATCTCGGTACACCACCGGAGGCATTCATATAGAGCCATATCTTTGTTCTAGATATCGAGTAGTAATATTGACTTGTAAGTAAATAAAAGTGTGATGATTATCATTATTAGAGCATTGCCCCAGTGAGGAAAGGATGATGGAGACTATGATTCCCCCACAAGTCGGGATGAGACTCCGGACTTTATGAAAAATAAAAGAGGCCAAAGAAGCCCAAATAAAAAAAAGGCCAAAGAAGCCCACCAAAAAATAAAAAAAATAAAAAATGAGAGAAAAAGAGAGAAGGGGCAATGTTACTATCCTTTTACCGCACTTGTGCTTGAGAGTACCACCATGTTCTTCATATAGAGAGTCTCCTATATTGTCACTTTCATATACTAGTGGGAATTTTCATTATAGAACTTTGCTTGTATATTCCGATGATGGGCTTCCACAAAATGCCCTAGGTCTTCGTGAGCAAGCAAGTTGGATGCACACCCACTTAGTTTCTTTTGTTGAGCTTTCATACACTTATAGCTCTAGTGCATCCATTGCATGGCAATCCCTACTCCTCGCATTGACATCAATTGATGGGCATCTCCATAGCCCGTTGATTAGCCGCGTCGATGTGAGACTTTCTCCCTTTTTGTCTTCTCCACATAACCTCCACCATCATATTCTATTCCACCTATAGTGCTATATCCATGGCTCACGCTCATGTATTGCATGAAAGTTGAAAAAGTTTGAGATTACTAAAGTATGAAACAATTGCTTGGCTTGTCATCGGGGTTGTGCATGATTAAATACTTTGTGTGATGAAGATAGAGCAACAGCCAGACTATATGATTTTGTAGGGATAACTTTCTTTGGCCATGTTGTTTTGTAAAGACATGATTGCTTTATTAGTACGCTCGAAGTATTATCATTTTTATGTCAAATGATAGACTATTGCTTTGAATCACTCATGTCTTAATATTCATGCCATGATTAGACATATGATCAAGATTATGCTAGGTACAATTCCACATCAAAAATTATCTTTTTTATCATTTACCTACTCAAGGAAGAGCAAGAATTAAGCTTGGGGATGCTGATACGTCTCCGTCGTATCTATAATTTTTGCTTGTTCCATGCCAATATTATTCAACTTTCATATACTTTTGGCAACTTTTTATACTATTTTTTGGGACTAACATATTGATCCAGTGCCCAGTGTCAGTTCCTGTTTGTTGCATGTTTTATGTTTCGCAGAAACCCAATATCAAACGGAGTCCAAACCAGATAAAAATGGACGGAGAATTATTTTGGAATATTTGTGATTTTTGGGAGGAAGAATCAACGCGAGACGGTGCCCGAGAGGGCCACGAGGCAGGGGGTGCCCCCCAGGAGGGCAGGCGCGCCCTGGACCCTCGTGGGCACCCCGTAAGGCGGTTGACGCTCTTCTTTTGCCGCAAGAAAGCTAAATTTATGAGAAAAATCTGGGCGAAAGATTCACCCCAATCGGAGTTACGGATCTCCGGATATAAAAGAAACGGTGAAAGGGCAGAATCTGGGAACGCAGAACCAGAGAGAGACAAAGATATAGATCCAATCTCGGAGGGGCGCCCAAGCCATGGGAGCCAAGGACTAGAGGGCAAAGCCTTCTCCCATTTAGGGGGAAGGTCAAGGAAGAAGAAGAAGACGAGGGGCTCTCTCCCCCTTGCTTCTGGTGGCGCCAGAACGCTGCCGGGGGCCATCATCATCACCGCGATCTACACTAACACCTCCACCATCTTCACCAACATCTCCATCACCTTCCCCCATCTATATTCAGTGGTCCACTCTCCCGCAACCTGCTATACCCTCTACTTAAACACGGTGCTTTATGCTTCATATTATTATCCAATAATGTGTTGCCATCCTATGATGTCTGAGTAGATTTTCGTTGTCCTATCGGTGATTGATGAATTGCTATGATTGGTTTAATTTGCTTGTGGTTATGTTGCTGTCCTATTGTGCCCTCCGTGTCGCGCAAGTGTGAGGGATTCCCGTTGTAGGGTGTTGCAATACGTTCATGATTCGCTTATAGTGGGTTGCTTGAGTGACAGAAGCATAAACCCGAGTAAGGCGGTTGTGGCGTATGGGATAAAGGGGCCTATGCTATGGTTGGGTTTTACCTTAATGATCTTTAGTAGTTGCGTATGCTTACTAGAGGTCCAATCATAAGTGCATGATCCAAGAAGAGAAAGTATGTTAGCTTATGCCTCTCCCACATAAAACTTGCTATCGGTCTAGTAAATTAGTCAATTGCTTAGGGACAATTTCACAACTCCTACCACCACTTTTCCACACTCGCTATATTTACTTTATTGCTTCCTTATCTAAACACCCCCTAGTTTATATTTACGTGCTCTTTATTATCTTGCAAACCTATCTTATCACACCTACAAAGTACTTCTAGTTTCATACTTGTTTTAGGTAAAGCGAACGTCAAGCATGCGTAGAGTCGTATCAGTGGCAGATAGGACTTGAGAGAATATTTGTTCTACCTTTAGCTCCTCGTTGGGTTCGACACTCTTACTTATCAAAAGAGGCTACAATTATCCCTACACTTGTGGTTTA
Source organism: Triticum aestivum (assembly GCF_018294505.1). Classification (NCBI taxonomy): domain Eukaryota; kingdom Viridiplantae; phylum Streptophyta; class Magnoliopsida; order Poales; family Poaceae; genus Triticum; species Triticum aestivum. The sequence goes on from NC_057795.1 coordinate 410,874,507, forward strand.
TCAGTACTGTCAAATACAAGATTCATAATTTTTCCACACAATTCATACTATGCATATCAGTTCTACAATTTATATTGAGCAATATAAGCCATAGAAACTAGGAAACAGGCAAACTATGCATTGAAAACAGAATCTGTCAAAAACAGAATAGTCTGTAGTAATCTGTACTCAATCCATACTTATGCTACTCCAAAAATTATGAAAAAATTGTACCACGTGAGAAATTTGTATATTAATCTTTTGCAAAAAGAATCAACTCAAAAGCACTCTTCTGTTAAAAATGAGAGTTATTTTCGTGAGCGCAAAAGCTTCTGTTTTTCAGCAAGATCAAATCAACCATCACCCAACATGATCCCAAAGGCTTTACTTGGCACTTTATTGAAACAAAAACAATAAAACATGATTGCCACAGTAGCATAATCATGTTAACACACAAAAACAGTAGGTAAAAGTTTTGGGTTGTCTCCCAACAAGCGCTTTTCTTTAATGCCTTTTAGCTAGGCATGATGAGTTCAATGATGCTCGCATAAAAGATAAAGATTGAAACATAACAAGAGCATCATGAATCATAAGTTCCTCTCTCATAATAATTTTCAGTAGCATCATGAATAGATTCATCCATATAACCATCACATAAAGCATTCTTTTCATGATCCAAAGGCATAGCTAATTTATTACCCCCTATAGCATACATGTCATCATAATAATCATCATAGATAGCAGCATTATTGTCATAGTCAATTGAAACCTCTTCCAAAGTAGTGAATGTATCACTAAATAAAGTCATGACCTCTCCAAATCCACTATCATCAATATTATAATAATATTCAACACCCTCCAAAATTGTGGGATCACTACTATCTAGAGTTGACACTCTTCCAAACCCACTTTCATCATTGTAGTCATCATAAATAGGAGGCATGCTACCATTATAACAAATTTGCACATCAAAACTTGGGGGAATAAAAATATCGTCTTCGTCAAACATAGCATCCCCAATCTTATGGCTAGCATCATGGATATTCAAAGAATTCATACTAGCAACATTGCAATCATGCTCATCATTCATGGATTCTATGCCAAACATTTTATAGCATTCTTCTTCTAATAATTGAGGACAATTTTCCTTCCCATCATTTTCACGAAAGACATTATAAAGAAGATCAATAATATGATGCAACCTCAATTCTATTTTTATGTAGGTTTCTTTTATAAACCAAACTAGTGATAAAACAAGAAACTAAAAGATTCGATTGTAAGATCTAAAGATATACCTTCATGCACTCACCTCCCCGGCAACAATGCAAGAAAAGAGCTTGATGTCTACTACACAACTTTATTCTTGTAGACACGTGTTGGGCCTCCAAGCGCAGAGTTCTGTAGGACAACAACAATTTTCCCTCAAGTGGATGACCTAAGGTTTATCAATCCGTGGGAGGCGTAGGATGAAGATAGTCTCTCTCAAGCAACCCTGCAATCAAATACAAGAAATCTCTTGTATCCCCAACACACCCAATACAATGGCAAATTGTATAGGTGCACTAGTTCGGTGAAAAGATGGTGATAAAAGTGTAGTATGGATAGTGGATATGAGTTTTTGTAATGCGAACAATAAAAACAGCAAGGTAGTAAGTAGTAAAATGGAGCACAAACGGTATTGCAATAATGGAAAATAAGGCCTAGGGTGCATACTTTCACTAGTGCAATCTCTCAACAATGCTAACATAGTTGGATCATATAACCATCCCTCAAAGTGTGATGGAGAATTACTCCAAAGTTCCTATCTAGCGGAGAACATAAGACGGAATTGTCTGTAGGGTATGAAACCACCTCAAAGCTATTCTTTCCGTTCGATCTATTCAAAAGTTTGTACTAAAATAACACAAAGCTATTCTTTTCGTTTGATCTATCCTAGAGTTCGAGCTAAAGTAACACCAAAGCAAATTCAGATTTATAATATTCGATCCAACAGAAAGAACTTCAAAGTGTGCCCCAAGATTTCTACTAGAGAAACAAAGACAAGAACGTGCATCAACCCCTATGCAAAGATTACCCCAATGTCACCTCGGGAATCCGTGAGTTGAGTGCCAAAACATATATCAAGTGAATCAATACGATACCCCATTGTCACCACGAGTATTCAATTGCAAGACATATATCGAGTGTTCTCAAATCCATAAAAGTATTCAATCCAATAACAATGAAATCTCAAAGGAAAAAACTCAATTCATCACAATAAGATAGAGAGGGGAAAACACCATATGATTCGACTATATTAACAAAGCCCACGATACATCAAGATTGTGACATCTCAAGAACACGAGAGAGAGAGAGAGAGATGAAACACATAGCTACTGGTACAAACCCTCAGCCCCGAGGGTGGACTACTCCCTCCTCATCATGGTGGCCGCCGGGATGATGAAGATGGCCACCAGAGATGATTCCCCCCTCCGGCAGGGTGCCAGAACGGGGTCTAGATTGGATCTCGTGGATACAGAGGCCTTGCGACAGTGGAACTTATGATCTAGGGCTACCCCCAAGGGTTTTGGAATATTTTAGAATTTATAGGGCGAAGAGGCGGGGGTGCCCGAGGTGGCCAGCACCCACCAGGGCACGCCTGGGCCTCCTGGCGTGCCCTGGTGGGTGCTGCTCCCCTCGAGCAGCCCCCAGGTGCTTCCTTGGCCCACTGGCTTTCTTCTAGCCCAAAAAAATCTCCAAAAAGTTACGCGGTGTTTGGACTCCGTTTGATATTGATTTCCTGCGATGTGAAAAACAAGCAAAGAAACAACAACTGGCACTGGGCACTGGGTCAATAGGTTAGTCCCAAAAAATGATATAAAGTTGTTATAAATGATTGTAAAACATCCAAGAATGATAATGTATTAGCATGAATACTTCATAAATTATAGATACATTGGAGACGTATCAATGCTCTTATCCCCAGACAAGAAAAGAAGAAAATGGAAGAGATCCCCAACCCATCTCTGCCTCGGACCCCCCAAAACCTTCATATCAGTTCTTTAACACACCCATGTTGGGTCTTTTTTAATTTTTCAAAACGGAGGAAAAAGTTTTGCCCCATCGATTAATTAAGAAGAAGAGAATTGCCCAGTTAATTTACGGGAAACTGGGCGAAAACCAATACAAACAAAGCACGGACAAACTACTCCCAAGACATGAAACCCCACAACTGCACAGGCGGCGTGCCAAACTCTCCAAATACACAACATCCACAAACCCCTTCACTGCTACTACGCCAAGTGACTCCCCACGAGAACACCTCGACACAAGACATCAAGCACCTCCAAACCCACAACGAGAACCCAAACAAAGAGGACAAGCTGAGAGACCAAAGATCATCCATCAAGCAGGCATAGACACCTTGCTTTTGGCATCATTTTTGCCTTTGCCGCCTTTTTTTGTTTGCCCCTTATTCGCGTCCCCATCAGGAGGCAAGCAATGGACTTGCCCAAACCAGGTCTAGCAACCTCCACATTGGCTAGCAAATCACATAGTTCCTTCGCGAAAAGAGCATTTGGATTTGGAGTAGGTGCCAACACAAGTGGCTCAATGGTCATGCCACTCACACGCATCACCTTCCCGATGGTCGCAGACGAGGGAAGGGCAACAACATCTAAAACTCCGTGCTACACGACGCTGAGAGGTAGGTTGTTTGACCCCTGACAAGGCTCCACGGGTGGTGGTGAGGGCACCAAGGCCACCTCCGAAGCCTGATAAGGCTCCACGGGGGGCGCGGGGGTGAGGGCACATGGTCCACCTTCGAAGCCGGGAGAGAGACCAACTTGAGATGCTCCATCGACACAGGCGAAACATGTTCCCCACACAACACCTGCAACTCGGGCATGATCTGCAGCACCGGAGACACAACCTCGGCGGATGCCTCACCCACGGAGTCTAGCAACACAAGGGGCGTCATACTAGACCCAACACAGGGCGAGAAGCTACCAAAGAGCTCTGCACCCGCCTCATCCATGAAGCCAACAGAAGACTCAACCACGGGAGCCTGTGCAAGAGGGAGCCATTGTAGAGTAGCCTCCACGCGCTCCAGAAAGCTCCCAAGACGCACCATCCAGCCTTGCAAGGAGTCAGCGACCTCGCGAAGTGGCTTAATTGCCTCCTCCATCTGTGAGGAAGTCATGCAATGAAGATTAGATCTCAGCAGCTTCATGTGCACCCCTAAAGTAGACTGGAGCGTCACATCTATCGGGACAGAAGCCAAAGCAATCGACGAGTAAGGCAAGGAATCACGACGAGGATTCTTCATGTTGGACGGGGCCTCATGTATCTCAGATGTTGATGAAGGCGCAACAATCGAAGCCCAAGAATGAGCCAGCAGCCGAGAAGAACTTGCAGAAGGCTGTGGCTGCACCGGCTTGTAGCCATCCCGTGCACGGTGTCCCGAGCGAAAGCATCGACTGCACTGGATTGGATCCCTGCACTCGGCCGCTCGATGACCTTTTCTGAAACAACAAAAACATCTATTCCAGAGCCACGCGGGCGGCCGGGGACCCTGATGAGGCATGAAAGCCGAAGATGGCCGAGGTGCCTTCCGTGCACGACGGGACTGGACAAGCTTCCAGCCTGCAGCATCCTTCACGAGCCCCATGCATGCCACATCTGGCCCGACGAGGAAGTCTGCGTCTGTGTCTGCATCAGAGACAAGGGGGCTGGAGCTCAACATGGCAGTAGGTGGTCGGCCGCCGCCCAGGCAGGGCAGTGCTGTCGACGACCCGTCAATGGTCTCCGGCACCTCCATGACGACGTCCTCAAAGCACAAACGTGGCTCCGGTGGCGTGGACACATGCCCCCGATCCATATCAGGCCGGGGCGATTGGGAGCTTGGCGACGAGCAGAGGAGGCCGTCGGGCGGCCGGAAGAGGTGCCAACGAGGAGGACGGGGACACTTGGCAAAGGAAGCAGACTGGCCGGCACCAATGGCGTGCACGGGATCTCGCGCGAGGCAGCGAAGCATCCCTGAATGGCTGGAGCGGCAAGGGAGGCTGCAACAAGTGTGATGGACGTAGTCAGAGAGGCCACTGAAGACGACGCGACCGCCGTGAGCATTGGGTCATCATGGGCGCCGGAGCAGACAGTGATGCAGCCGTCGCGGGGGGCGAACCTTCAAGGGGCAGAAGAGAGAGGGCACCATGGTGGTTCCAGATTTGGTCACAACGACAGCAGGGACGACGGAGGAAGGAGATCAGGCGGCGCCTCCGGGGACGCTCACCCGATGCTAGAGCCCATGAGCGGCAGCCTGCTTTCGAACCGCGCCTGCTATTATGTTGAATCTTTGTGAAGACCGAATATTCTAGTGTTGCAGTTTAGATCCAAAATATCACTATTGTCCTAAATTTTCGCGCTGCAATTCAGACCCAAATTCTAGCATCGCAACTTAGAATACCATGGATGCCATTTCTCCACAAAACTTTGTCAGTCAGTAGAGTGAACGACCATGTTTGTGTTGGGGAACGTAGTAATTTCAAAAAATTTCCTACGCACACGCAAGATCATGGTGATGCATAGCAACGAGAGGGGAGAGTATTGTCCACGTACCCTCGTAGACCGAAAGCGGAAGCGTTATGACAACGCGGTTGATGTAGTCGTACATCTTCATGATCCGACCAATCCAAGCACCGAACATACGGCACCTCCGAGTTCAGCACACATTCAGCTCGATGACGATCCCCGGACTCCGATCCAGCAGGGTGTCGGGGATGAGTTCCGTCAGCACGACGATGTGGTGACGATGATGATGTTCTACCGACGCAGGGCTTCGCCTAAGCACCGCAACGATATGACCGAGGTGGAATATGGTGGAGGGGGACACCGCACACGGCTAAGGAACGATCACGAAGATCAATGTGTGTGTCTAGAGGTGCCCCCCTGCCCCCGTATATAAAGGAGCAAGGGGGAGGCTGGCCGGCCCTAGGGGGCGCGCCAAGGAGGGGGGAGTCCTCCTCCTAGTGGGAGTAGGACTCCCCTTTCCTAGTCCAACTAGGAAGGAGGAAGGGGGAAGGAAAGAGAGGGAGAGGGAGAGGGAAAGAGGGGTTGCGCCCCCCTCCCCTAGTCCAATTCAGACTCCTCATGGGAGGGGGTGCGCCACCTCCTGGGCTGCTGCCCTCTCTCTTCCCTCAGGCCAACTAAGGCCCAATACTTCCCCGGGAGGTTCCGATAACCCCTCCGGCACTCCGGTTTTCTCCGAAATAACCCGGAACACTTCCGGTGTCCGAATATAGTTGTCCAATATATCAACCTTTATGTCTCGACCATTTCGAGACTCCTCGTCATGTCTGTGATCACATCCGGGACTCTGAACAACCTTCGGTACATCAAAACTTATAAACTCATAATAAAACTGTCATCGTAACGTTAAGCGTGCGGACCCTACGGGTTCGAGAACTATGTAGACATGACCTAGAACTGTTTCTGGTCAATAACCAATAGCGGAACCTGGATGCTCATATTGGCTCCTACATATTCTACGAAGATCTTTATCGGTCAAACCGCATAACAACATACGTTGTTCCCTTTGTCATCGGTATGTTACTTGCCCAAGATTCGATCTCGGTATCCAATACCTAGTTCAATCTCGTTACCGTCAAGTCTCTTTACTCGTTCTGCAATACATCATCTCGCAACTAACTCATTAGTCACATTGCTTGCAAGGCTTATAGTGATGTGCATTACCGAGAGGGCCCAGAGATACCTCTCCGACAATCAGAGTGACAAATCCTAATCTCAAAATACGCCAACCCAACATGTACCTTCGGAGACACCTGTAGAGCTCCTTTATAATCACCCAGTTACGTTGTGATGTTTGGTAGCACACAAAGTGTTCCTCCGGTAAACGGGAGTTGCATAATCTCATAGTCATAGGAACATGTATAAGTCATGAAGAAAGCAATAGCAACATACTAAACAATCAAGTGCTAAGCTAACGGAATGGGTCAAGTCAATCACATCATTCTCCTAATCCGGGCATTGGAGACTTCATATCTCTTAATCCGGGCATTTGCTTGAAATATTAACTTCAACTCCTGGAACATCTCATATGCTCCATGACGTTCAGAACGTCGTTGAAGACCCGGTTCCAAACCATAAAGCATGGCACACTGAATTATCGAGTAGTCATCAGCTTTGCTCTGCCAGATGTTCTTAACGTCGTCAGTTGCATCAGCAGCAGGCCTGGCACCCAGCGGTGCTTCCAGGACGTAATTCTTCTATGCAACAATGAGGATAATCCTCAGGTTACGGACCAAGTCCGCATCATTGCTACTAACATCTTTCAACTTAGTTTTCTCTAGGAACACATATAAAACATAGGGAAGCAGCAACGCGAGCTATTGATCTACAACATAATTTGCAAAATGCTACCAAGACTAAGTTCATGATAAATTAAAGTTCAATTAATCCTATTACTTAAGAACTCCCACTTTGATAGACATCTCTCTAGTCATCTAAGTGGTCACGTGATCCAAATCAACTAAACCATGTCCGATCATCACGTGAGATGGAGTAGTTTCAATGGTGAACATCACTATGTTGATCATATCTACTATATGATTCACGTTCGACCTTTCGGTCTCCGTGTTCCGAGGCCATATCTGTATATGCTTGGATCGTCAAGTTTAACCTGAGTATTCCGCGTGTGCAACTGTTTTGCACCCATTGTATTTGAACGTAGAGCCTATCACACCCGATCATCACGTGGTGTCTCAGCACGAAGAACTTTCACAATGGTGCATACTCAGGGAGAACAGTTCTTGATAATTTAGTGAGAGATCATCTTAAAATGCTACCGTCAATCAAAGCAAGATAAGATGCATAAAGGATAAACATCACATGCAATCAATATAAGTGATATGATATGGCCATCATCATCTTGTGCTTGTGATCTCCATCTCCGAAGCACCGTCGTGATCACCATCGTCACCGGCGCGACACCTTGATCTCCATCGTAGCATCGTTATCGTTACGCCATCTATTGCTTCTACGACTATCGCTACCACTTAGTGATAAAGTAAAGCAATTACAGGGCGTTTGCATTTCATACAATAAAGCGACAACCATATGGCTCCTGCCAGTTGCCGATAACTTTAGTTACAAAACATGATCATCTCATACAATAACATATAGCATCACGTCTTGACCATATCACATCACAACATGCCCTGCAAAAACAAGTTAGACGTCCTCTATGTTGTTGCAAATTTTACGTGGCTGCTACGGGCTGAGCAAGAACCGTTCTTACCTACGCATCAAAACCACAACGATAGTTCATCAAGTTAGTGTTGTTTTAACCTTCGCATGGACCGGGCGTAGCCACACTCGGTTCAACTAAATTTGGATAAACAGGCACCCGCTTGTCACCTGTGTGCGAAGCACGGCGGTAAAACGAGTCTCGCGTAAGCGTACGCGTAATGTCGGTCCGGGCCGCTTCATCCAACAATACCGCTGAACCAAAGTATGACATGGTGGTAAGCAATATGACTTGTATCGCCCACAACTCACTTGTGTTCTACTCGTGCATATAACATCAACGCATAAAACCTAGGCTCTGATACCACTGTTAGGGAACATAGTAATTTTAAAAAAAATCCTACGCACACGCAAGATCATGGTGATGCATAACAACGAGAGGGGAGAGTATTGTCCATGTACCCTCGTAGACCGAAAGCGGAAGCGTTATGACAACGCGGTTGATGTAGTCGTACGTCTTCACGATCCGACCGATCCAAGCACCGAACGTATGGCACCTCCGAGTTCAGCACACGTTCAGCTCGATGACGATCCCCGGACTCCGATCCAGCAGGGTGTCGGGGATGAGTTCCCTCAGCACGACGGCGTGTTGACAATGATGATGTTCTACCGACGCAGGGCTTCGCCTAAGCATCGCAACGATATGACCGAGGTGGAATATGGTGGAGGGGGCACCGCACACGGCTAAGGAACGATCACGAAGATCAACTTGTGTGTCTAGAGGTGCCCCCCTGCCCCCGTATATAAAGGAGCAAGGGGGGAGGCCGGCCGGCCCTAGGGGGCGCGCCAAGGACGGGGGAGTCCTCCTCCTAGTGGGAGTAGGACTCCCCTTTCCTAGTCCAACTAGGAAGGAGGAAGGGGGAAGGAAAGAGAGGGAGAGGGAGAGGGAAAGAGGGGCCGCACCCCCCTCCCCTAGTTCAATTCAGACTCCTCATGGGAGGGGGTGCGCCACCTCCTGGGCTGCTGCCCTCTCTCTTCCCTCAGGCCCACTAAGGCCCAATACTTCCCCGGGGGGTTCCGATAACCCCTTCGGCACTCTGGTTTTCTCCGAAATCACCCGGAACACTTCCGATGTCCGAATATAGTTGTCCGATACATCAATCCTTATGTGTCGACCATTTCGAGACTCCTCGTCATGTCCGTGATCACATCCGGGACTCCGAACAACCTTCGGTACATCAAAACTTATAAACTCATAATAAAACTGTCATTGTAATGTTAAGCGTGCGGACCGTACGGGTTCGGGAACTATGTAGACATGACCTAGAACTGTTTCCGGTCAATAACCAATAGCGGAACCTGGATGCTCATATTGGCTCCTACATATTCTACGAAGATCTTTATCGGTCAAACCGCATAACGACATACGTTGTTCCCTTTGTCATCGGTATGTTACTTGCCCGAGATTCGATCATCGGTATCCAATACCTAGTTCAATCTCGTTACCGGCAAGTCTCTTTACTCATTCCTTAATACATCATCTTGCAACTAACTCATTACTCACATTGCTTGCAAGGCTTATAGTGATGTGCATTACCGAGAGGGCCCAGAGATACCTCTCCGACAATCGGAGTGACAAATCCTAATCTCGAAATACGCCAACCCAACATGTACCTTCAGAGACACCTGTAGAGCTCCTTTATAATCACCCAGTTACATTGTGACATTTGGTAGCACACAAAGCGTTCCTCTGGTAAACGGGAGTTGCATAATCTCATAGTCATAGGAACATGTATAAGTCATGAAGAAAGCAATAGCAACATACTAAACGATCAAGTGCTAAGCTAACGGAATGGGTCAAGTCAATCACATCATTCTCCCAATGATGTGATCCCATTAATCAAATGACAACTCTTTTGTCCATGGCTAGGAAACATAACCATCTTTGATAAACGAGCTAGTCAAGTAGAGGCATACTAGTGACACTATGTTTGTCTATGTATTCACACATGTATTATGTTTCCGGTTAATACAATTCTAGCATGAATAATAAACATTTATCATGATATAAGGAAATAAATAATAACTTCATTATTGCCTCTAGGGCATATTTCCTTCAGTTTGATACCCTGAAATTTTGACCTTTTTTTTAAATTTTCTCTAGTATTTTTTTGATTTTACTATTCATACCAAGTGCATTTTCGAAATTACCAGCCCCTATTCAAGCTTCTTACCCCCCAAAAGTTTGAGATTAGAAAAAAGATGGGTCATTTGTGTTTCAAAATCAACACACCCCCTACATGCCCTATTTGAGTTACCATACTCGATCATGTTTAGCCTGCGACCGAGCTGATCTGCGAGAACACGTAACAAGAGAAGAAAACATCGCGGGGGTCGAGGGTTAGAGCATCTACAGCTGGGCGCCTGATAGGTCTCCAACGTGTCTATAATTTTTTATTGTTCCATGCTATCATATTATCTGTTTTGGATGTTTTATATTCATTAATATGCTATTTTATATTATTTTTGGGACTAACCTATTAACCTAGTGCCCAGTGCCAGTTCATGTTTTTCCCTGTTTTTGAGCTTCGCAGAAAAGGAATACCAAATGGAGTCTAAACGGAATGAAACCTTCACGATGATTTTTCTTGGACTAGAAGACAACCGGGAGACTTGGAGATGAAGTCGGAGGAGCCACGAGGCGGACACAAGGACAGAGGGCGCGCCCCCCACCCTTATGGGCCCCTCATGCACCACTTGACCTAATTCTTTCACCTATATATTCCCATATAGCCCCAAACCAACAGAGGCATCCACGAAAACACTTTGACTAAAACCTCTCTCACAAGCAAAACATGATCAAACCCCAAAACTCATTGAGTCTTAATCACATGATGATGTGAACTAGTTTAGTGACACTAGTAAACTCTTGGATGTTGGTCACATGGCGATGTGACCTGTGAGTGTTAATCACATGGCGATGTGAACTAGATTATTGACTCTAGTGCAAGTGGGAGACTGTTGGAAATATGCCCTAGAGACAATAATAAATTAGTTATTATTATTATATTTCCTTGTTCATGATAATCATTTATTATCCATGCTATAATTGTATTGATAGGAAACTCAGATACATGTGTGGGTACATAGACAACACCATGTCCCTAGTAAGCATCTAGTTGACTAGCTCGTTGATCAACAGATGGCTACGGTTTCTTGACCATGGACATTGGATGTCATTGATAATGGGATCACATCATTAGGAGAATGATGTGATGGACAAGACCCAATCCTAAGCCTAGCACAAAGATCGTAGTTCGTATGCTAAAGCTTTTCTAAATGTCAAGTATCATTTCCTTAGACCATGAGATTGTGCAACTCCCGGATACCGTAGGAATGCTTTGGGTGCACCAAACGTCACAACGTAACTGGGTGGCTATAAAGGTGCACTACGGGTATCTCCGAAAGTGTCTGTTGGGTTGGCACGAATCGAGACTGGGATTTGTCACTCCGTGTGACGGAGAGGTATCTCTGGGCCCACTCGGTAGGACATCATCATAATGTGCACAATGTGACCAAGGGGTTGATCACGGGATGATGTGTTACGGAACGAGTAAAGAGACTTGCCGGTAACGAGATTGAACAAGGTATCGGGATACTGACGATCGAATCTCGGGCAAGTATAATACCGCTAGACAAAGGGAATTGTATACGGGATTGATCGAATCCTCGACATCGTGGTTCATCCGATGAGATCATCGTGGAACATGTGGGAGCCAACATGGGTATCCAGATCCCGCTGTTGGTTATTGACCGGAGAACATCTCGATCATGTCTGCATGGTTCCCGAACCCGTAGGGTCTACACACTTAAGGTTCGATGACGCTAGGGTTATAAAGGAATTTGTATGTGGTTACCGAATGTTTTTTGGAGTCCCGGATGAGATCCTGGACGTCACAAGGAGTTTCGGAATGGTCCGAAGGTAAAGATTTATATATGGGAAGTCCTGTTTTGGTCACCGGAAAAGTTTCGGGTTTTATCGGTAACGTACCGGGACCACCGGGAGGGTCCCGGGGGTCCACCAAGTGGGGCCACCATCACCAGAGGGCAGCATGGGCCAAGTGTGGGAGGGGACCAGCCCTAGGTGGGCTGGTGTGCCCCCCACAAGGGCCCAAGGCGCCTAGGGTTTGGGGAGGGGGCGCACCCACCTTTCTTGGGGGGCAAGTTTCCCCTCTCCCCACCTTGGCCGCCCCCCCAGATGGGATCTAGGGATGGCCGCCGCCCCTGGGGGTGGAACCCTAGGTGGGGCGCAGCCCCCCCTCTCCCCCTATATATAGTGGAGGCAAAGGGGCAGCCCAACACATGAAGTTCTTCTCCTGTTGGCGCAGCCCTACCTCTCTTTCTCCTCATATCTCGCGGTGCTTGGCGAAGCCCTGCAGGATTGCCATGCTCCTCTACCACCACCACGCCGTTGTGCTGCTGTTGGACAGAGTCTTCCCCAACCTCTCCCTCTCTCCTTGCTGGATCAAGGCATGGGAGACGTCACCGGGCTGCACGTGTGTTGAACGTGGAGGTGCCGTCCGTTCGGCACTAGGATCTCCGGTGATTTGGATCACGACAAGTACGACTCCTTCAACCCCATTCTCTTGAACGCTTCCGCTTAGCGATCTACAAGGGTATGTAGATGCACTCTCCTTCCCCTCATTGCTGGTTTCTCCATAGATAGATCTTGGTGACACGTAGGAAAATTTTGAATTTCTGCTACATTCCCCAACAATGGCATCATGAGCTAGGTCTATTGCATAGATTCTATGCACGAGTAGAACACAAGTTGTTGTGGGCGTTAATTTTGTTCAATATGCTTACCGTTACTAGTCCAATCTTGTTTCGACGGTATTGTGGGATGAAGCGGCCCGGACCGACCTTACACGTACGCTTACGTGAGATAGGTTCCACCGACTGACATGCACTTGTTGCATAAGGTGGCTAGCGGGTGCTAGTCTCTCCCACTTTAGTCGGATCGGATTCGATGAAAAGGGTCCTTATGAAGGGTAAATAGCAATTGGCATATCACGTTGTGGCTTTTTGCGTAGGTAAGAAACGTTCTTGCTAGAAACCCATAGCAGCCACGTAAAACATGCAAACAACAATTAGAGGACGTCTAACTTGTTTTTGCAGGGTATGCTATGTGATGTGATATGGCCAAGAAGAATGTGATGAATGATATGTGATGTATGAGATTGATCATGTTCTTGTAATAGGAATCACGACTTGCATGTCGATGAGTATGACAACCGGCAGGAGCCATAGGAGTTGTCTTTATTTATTGTATGACCTGCGTGTCATTGAACAACGCCATGTAATTACTTTACTTTATTGCTAACCGGTAGCCATAGTAGTAGAAGTAATAGTTGGCGAGACAACTTCATGGAGACACGATGATGGAGATCATGATGGAGATCATGGTGTCATGCCGGTGACGATGATGATCATGGAGCCCCGAAGATGGAGATCAAAAGGAGCAAAATGATATTGGCCATATCATGTCACTTTTTGATTGCATGTGATGTTTATCATGTTTATGCATCTTATTTGCTTAGAACGACGGTAGTAAATAAGATGATCCCTCATTAAAATTTCAAGAAAGTGTTCCCCCTAACTGTGCACCGTTGCGAAAGTTCGTCGTTTCGAAGCACCACGTGATGATCGGGTGTGATAGATTCTAACGTTCACATACAACGGGTGTAAGCCAGATTTACACACGCGAAACACTTAGGTTGACTTGACGAGCCTAGCATGTACAGACATGGCCTCGGAACACAAGAGACCGAAAGGTCGAGCATGAGTCGTATGGTAGATACGATCAACATGAAGATGTTCACCGATGATGACTAGTCCGTCTCACGTGATGATCGGACACGGCCTAGTTGACTCGGATCATGTAATCACTTAGATGACTAGAGGGATGTCTATCTGAGTGGGAGTTCATTAGATGAACTTAATTATCCTGAACATAGTCAAAAACCCTTTGCAAATTATGTCATAGCTCGCGCTTTAGTTCTACTGTTTTAGATATGTTCCTAGAGAAAATATAGTTGAAAGTTGACAGTAGCAATTATGCGGACGTAGAAGGCTTATGTCCTTAATGCACCGCTCGGTGTGCTGGACCTCGAACGTGGTCTGTGGATGTTGCGAACATCTGACATACACGTTTTGATGACTACATAATAGTTCGGTAATGTTAAATGGTTTAGAATTGAGGCACCGAAGACATTTTTGAAATGTCACAGAACATATGAGATGTTCCAAGAGCTGAAATTGGGATTTCAGGCTCGTGCCCACGTCAAGAGGTATGAGACCTCCAACGAGTTTTCTAGCCTACAAACTAAGGGAGAAGATCTCAATCGTTGAGCTTGTACTCAGATTGTCTGGGTACAACAATCACTTGAATCGAGTGGGAGTTAATCTTCCAGATGAGATAGTGATGTTTCTCCAAAGACATTGCCACCAAGCTACTAGAGCTTCGTGATGAACTATAACATAACAGGGATAGATATGATGATCCTTGAGCTATTCGCGATGTTTGACACCACGAATGTAGAAATCAAGAAGGAGCATCAATTGTTGATGGTTAGTGAAACCACTAGTTTCAAGAAGGGCAAGGGCAAGAAGGGGTACTTCATGAAACGGCAAATCAGTTGCTGCTCTAGTGAAGAAACCCAAGGTTGAACCCAAACCCGAGACTAAGTGCTTCTGTAATGAGAGGAACGGACACTGAAGCAGAATTACCCTAGATACTTGGTAGATGAGAAGGCTGGCAAGGTCGATAGAAGTATATTAGATATACATTATGTTAATGTGTACTTTACTAGTACTCCTAGTAGCACCAGGGTATTAGATACCGGTTCGGTTGCTAAGTGTTAGCAACTCGAAATAAAAGGCTACGGAATAAACGGAGACTAGCTAAAGGTGAGCTGACGATATGTGTTGGAAGTGTTTCCAAGGTTGATGTGATCAAGCATCGCACGCTCCCTCTACCATCGAGATTGGTGTTAAACCTGAATAATGTTATTTGGTGTTTGCGTTGAGCATAGACATGATTGGATTATGTCTATCGCAATACGGTTATTCATTTAAGGAGAATAATGGTTACTCTATTTATTTGAATAATACCTTCAATGGTCTTGCACCTAAAAGAATGGTTTATTGAATCTCGATCGTAGTGATACACATTTTCATGCCAAAAGATATAAGATAGTAATGATAGTACCACTTACTTGTGGCACTGCCATGTAAGTCATATTGGTATAAAACGCATGAAGAAGCTCCATGTTGATGGATCTTTGGACTCACTCGTTTTTGAAAAGTTTGAGACATGCGAACCATGTCTATTGGTGTATACGCATGAAGAAACTCCATGCAGATGGATCGTTTGGACTCACTTGATTTTGAATCACTTGAGATATGCAAATCATACCACATGGGCAAGATGACTGAAAAGCCTCGTTTTCAGTAAGATGGAACAAGATAGCAACTTGTTGGAAGTAACACATTTTGATGTGTGCAGTCCAATGAGTGCTGAGGCATGCAGTGAATATCGTTATGTTCTTACTTCACAGATGATTTGAGTAGATGTTGAGTATATTTACTTGATGAAACACAAGTCTGAATTATTGAATGGTTCAAGTAATTTCAGAGTGAAGTTGAAGATCATCGTGACAAGAGGATAAAATGTCTATGATATGATCATAGAGATGAGTATCTGAGTTACGAGCTTTGGCACGCAATTAAGACATTGTGGAAATTGTTTCACAATTAATACCGCCTGGAACACCATAGTGTGATGGTGTGTCCGAACATCATAGTTGCACCCTATTGGATATGGTGCGTACCATGATGTCTCTTATCGAATTACCACTATCGTTCATGGGTTAGGCATTAGAGACAACCACATTCACTTTAATAGGGCACCACATAATTCCGTTGAGATGACACCGTATGAACTATGGTTTAGAGAAACCTAAGTTGTCGTTTCTTAAAAGTTTGGGGCTGCGACGCTTATGTGAAAAAGTTTCAGGTTGATAAGCTCGAACCCAAAGCGGATAAAATGCATCTTCATAGGACACCCAAAACAGTTGGGTATACCTCCTATTTCAGATCCGGAAGCAAAAGGATTGTTTCTTGAATCGGGTCCTTTCTCGAGGAAAAGTTTCTCTCGAAAGAATTGAGTGGGAGGATGGTGGAGACTTGATGAGGTTGTTGAACCATCACTTCAACTAGTGTGTAGCAGGGCACAGGAAGTTGTTCCTGTGGCACCTACACCAATTGAAGTGGAAGCTGATGATAGTGATCATAATGCTTCGGATCAAGTCACTGCTAAACCTCGTAGGACGACAAGGACAGGTACTGCTTCAGAGTGGTACGGCATTCCTGTCTTGGAGGTCATGTTGCTAGACAACAATGAACCTACGAGCTATGGAGAAGCGATGGCGGGCCCGGATTCTGACAAATGGCTTGAGGCCATAAAATCCGAGAGAGGATTCATGTATGAAAACAAAGTGTAGACTTTGGAAGAACTACTTGATGGTCGTAAAGGCTGTTGGGTACAGATGGATTTTAGAAGAAGACGGACAATGATGGTAAGTGTCACCATTAAGAAAGCTCGACTTGTCATTAAGATGTTTTCCGACAAGTTCAAGGAGTTTACTGCGATGAGACTTTCTCATTCATAGCGATGCTAAGAGTCTGTTGGAATTATATTAGCAATTACTGCATGATTTATGAAATCTTGCAGATAGGATGTCAAAACATTGTTTCCTCGACGATATCCTTGAGGAAAGGTTGTATGTGATACAACCAGAAGGTTTTGTCAATCCTGAAAGACGCTAACAAGTATGCAAAGCTCCAGCAATCCTTCTAAGGACTGGAGTAAGCATCTCGGAGTTGGAATGTACGCTTTGATGAGATGATCAAAGATTTTGGGTTTATACAAAGTTTATGAGAAACTTGTATTTCCAAAGAAGTGAGTGGGAGCACTATAGAATTTCTGATGAGTATATGTTGTTGACATATTGTTGATCAGAAATGATGTAGAATTTCTGGAAAGCATATAGGGTTGTTTGAAAGGTGTTTTTCAATAGAAAACCTGGATTAAGCTGCTTGAACATTGAGCATCAAGATCTATGAGGATAGATCAAAAACGCTAAATGGTACTTTCAAATGAGCACATACCTTGACATGATCTTGAAGGTGTTCAAGATGGATCAGTCAAAGAAGGAGTTCTTGCCTGAGTTGTAAGGTATGAAGTTAAGAGTTAAAGCTCGACCACGGCAGAAGAGAGAGAAAGGACGAAGGTCGTCCCCTATGCTTCAGACGTAGGCTCTATAGTATGCTATGCTGTGTACCGCACCGGAAGTGTGCCTTGCCATGAGTCAGTCAAGGGGTACAAGAATGATCCAGGAATGGATCATTGGACAGCGGTCAAAATTGTCCTTGGAGTAAATAAGGACATGTTTCTCGATTATGGAGGTGATAAAGAGTTCGGCGTAAAGGGTTACGTCGATGCAAGCTTTAACACCTATCCGAATGACTCTGAGTAGCAAACCGGATACGTATAGTGGAGCAACCATTTGGAATAGCTCCAAGTGGAGCGTGGAAGCAGCATTTACAATATGACCTAGAGATTTGCGAAGTACATACGGATCTGAATGTTGCAGACCCGTTGACTAAAACCTCTCTCACAAGCAAAACATGATCAAACCCCAGAACTCATTGAGTCTTAATCACATGATGATGTGAACTAGTTTAGTGACACTAGTAAACTCTTTGGATGTTGGTCACATGGCGATGTGACCTGTGAGTGTTAATCACATGGCGATGTGAACTAGATTATTGACTCTAGTGCAAGTGGGAGACTGTTGGAAATATGCCCTAGAGGCAATAATAAATTAGTTATTATTATTATATTTCCTTGTTCATGATAATCGTTTATTATCCATGCTATAATTGTATTGATAGGAAACTCAGATACATGTGTGGGTACATAGACAACACCATGTCCCTAGTAAGCCTCTAGTTGACTAGCTCGTTGATCAATAGATGGTTACGGTTTCCTGACCATGGACATTGGATGTCGTTGATAACGGGATCACATCATTAGGAGAATGATGTGATGGACAAGACCCAATCCTAAGCCTAGCACAAAGATCGTAGTTCGTATGCTAAAGCTTTTCTAAATGTTAAGTATCATTTTATTAGACCATGAGATTGTGCAACTCCCGGATACCGTAGGAATGCTTTGGGTGTACCAAACGTCACAACGTAACTGGGTGGCTATAAAGGTGCACTACGGGTATCTCCGAAAGTGTCTGTTGGGTTGGCACGAATCGAGACTGGGATTTGTCACTCCGTGTGACGGAGAGGTATCTCTGGGCCCACTCGGAAGGACATCATCATAATGTGCACAATGTGACCAAGGGGTTGATCACGGGATGATGTGTTACGGAACAAGTAAAGAGACTTGCCGGTAATGAGATTGAACAAGGTATCGGGATACTGACGATCGAATCTCGGGCAAGTATAATACCGCTAGACAAAGGGAATTGTATACGGGATTGATCGAATCCTCGACATCGTGGTTCATCCGATGAGATCATCGTGGAACATGTGGGAGCCAACATGGGTATCCAGATCCCGCTGTTGGTTATTGACCGGAGAACATCTCGGTCATGTCTGCATGGTTCCCGAACCCGTAGGGTCTACACACTTAAGGTTCGATGACGCTAGGGTTATAAAGGAATTTTTATGTGGTTACCGAATGTTTTTTGGAGTCCCGGATGAGATCCTGGACATCACGAGGAGTTCCGGAATGGTCCGAAGGTGAAGATTTATATATGGGAAGTCCTGTTTTGGTCACCGGAAAAGTTTCGGGTTTTATCGGTAACGTACCGGGACCACCGGGAGGGTCCCGGGGGTCCACCAAGTGGGGCGACCATCACCAGAGGGCAGCATGGGCCAAGCGTGGGAGTAGACCAGCCCCAGGTGGGCTGGTGTGCCCCCCACAAGGGCCCAAGGCGCCTAGGGTTTGGGGAGGGGGCGCACCCACCTTTCTTGGGGGGCAAGTTTCCCCTCTCCCCACCTTGGCCACCCCCCCAGATGGGATCTAGGGCTGGCCGCCGCCCCTGGGGGTGGAACCCTAGGTGGGGGCGCAGCCCCCCCTCTCCCCCTATATATAGTGGAGGCAAAGGGGCAACCCAACACATGAAGTTCTTCTCCTGTTGGCGCAGCCCTACCTCTCTTTCTCCTCATATCTCGCGGTGCTTGGCGAAGCCCTGCAGGATTGCCACGCTCCTCCACCACCACCACCACGCCGTTGTGCTGCTGCTGGATGGAGTCTTCCCCAACCTCTCCCTCCCTTGCTGGATCAAGGCATGGGAGACGTCACCGGGCTGCACGTGTGTTGAACGCGGAGGTGCCATCCGATCGGCACTAGGATCTCTGGTGATTTGGATCACGACGAGTACGACTCCTTCAACCCCATTCTCTTGAACGCTTCCGCTTAGCAATCTACAAGGGTATGTAGATGCACTCTCCTTCCCCTCATTGCTGGTTTCTCCATAGATAGATCTTGGTGACACGTAGGAAAATTTTGAATTTCTGCTACGTTCCCCAACAGTGGCATCATGAGCTAGGTCTATTGCATAGATTCTTTGCACGAGTAGAACACAAAGTAGTTGTGGGCGTTGATTTTGTTCAATATGCTTACCGTTACTAGTCCTATCTTGTTTCGACGGTATTGTGGGATGAAGCGGCCCGGACCGACCTTACACGTACTCTTACGTGAGACAGGTTCCACCGACTGACATGCACTTGTTGCATAAGGTGGCTAGCGGGTGCCAGTCTCTCCCACTTTAGTCGGATCGGATTCGATGAAAAGGGTCCTTATGAAGGGTAAATAGCAATTGGCATATCACGTTGTGGTTTTGCGTAGGTAAGAAACGTTCTTGCTAGAAACCCATAGCAGCCACGTAAAACATGCAAACAACAATTAGAGGACGTCTAACTTGTTTTTGCAGGGTATGCTATGTGATGTGATATGGCCAAGAAGAATGTGATGAATGATATGTGATGTATGAGATTGATCATGTTCTTGTAATAGGAATCACGACTTGCATGTCGATGAGTATGACAACCGGCAGGAGCCATAGGAGTTGTCTTAATTTATTGTATGACCTGCGTGTCATTGAACAACGCCATGTAATTACTTTACTTTATTGCTAAGCGGTAGCCATAGTAGTAGAAGTAATAGTTGGCGAGACAACTTCATGGAGACACGATGATGGAGATCATGATGATGGAGATCATGGTGTCATGCCCGTGACGATGATGATCATGGAGCCCCGAAGATGGAGATCAAAAGGAGCAAAATGGTATTGGCCATATCATGTCACTTTTTGATTGCATGTGATGTTTATCATGTTTATGCATCTTATTTGCTTAGAACGACGGTAGTAAATAAGATGATCCCTCATTAAAATTTCAAGAAAGTGTTCCCCCTAACTGTGCACCGTTGCGAAAGTTCGTCGTTTCGAAGCACCACGTGATGATCGGGTGTGATAGATTCTAACGTTCACATACAACGGGTGTAAGCCAGATTTACACACGCGAAACACTTAGGTTGACTTGACGAGCCTAGCATGTACAGACATGGCCTCGGAACACAAGAGACCGAAAGGTCGAGCATGAGTCGTATGGTAGATACGATCAACATGAAGATGTTCACCGATGATGACTAGTCCGTCTCACGTGATGATCGGACACGGCCTAGTTGACTCGGATCATGTAATCACTTAGATGACTAGAGGGATGTCTATCTGAGTGGGAGTTCATTAGATGAACTTAATTATCCTGAACATAGTCAAAAGCCCTTTGCAAATTATGTCATAGCTCGCGCTTTAGTTCTACTATTTTAGATATGTTCCTAGAGAAAATATAGTTGAAAGTTGACAGCAGCAATTATGCGGACAGTAGAAGGCTTATGTCCTTAATGCACCGCTCGGTGTGCTGGACCTCGAACGTGGTCTGTGGATGTTGCGAACATCTGACATACACGTTTTGATGACTACATGATAGTTCGGTAATGTTAAATGGTTTAGAATTGAGGCACCGAAGACATTTTTGAAATGTCACGGAACATATGAGATGTTTCGAGGCTGAAATTGGGATTTCAGGCTCGTGCCCACGTCAAGAGGTATAAGACCTCCGACGATTTTCTTAGCCTGCAAACTAAGGGAGAAAGCTCAATCGTTGAGCTTGTGCTCAGATTGTCTGAGTACAACAATCACTTGAATCGAGTGGGAGTTGATCTTCCAGATGAGATAGTGATGTTTCTCCAAAGTCATTGCCACCAAGCTGCTAGAGCTTCGTGATGAACTATAACATATCAGGGATAGATATGATGATCCTTGAGTATTCGCGATGTTTGACACCGCGAAAGTAGAAATCAAGAAGGAGCATCAATTGTTGATGGTTAGTGAAACCACTAGTTTCAAGAAGGGCAAGGGCAAGAAGGGATACTTCATGAAACGGCAAATCAGTTGCTGCTCTAGTGAAGAAACCCAAGGTTGAACCCAAACCCGAGACCAAGTGCTTCTGTAATAAGGGGAACAGCCACTGGAGCAGAATTACCCTAGATACTTGGTAGATGAGAAGGCTGGCAAGGTCGATAGAAGTATATTGGATATACATTATGTTAATGTGTACTTTACTAGTACTCCTAGTAGCACCAGGGTATTAGATACCGGTTCGGTTGCTAAGTGTTAGTAACTCGAAATAAAAGGCTACGGAATAAACGGAGACTAGCTAAAGGTGAGCTGACGATATGTGTTGGAAGTGTTTCCAAGGTTGATGTGATCAAGCATCGCACGCTCCCTCTACCATCGAGATTGGTGCTAAACCTGAATAGTGTTATTTGGTGTTTGCGTTGAGCATAGACATGATTGGATTATGTCTATCGCAATGCGGTTATTCATTTAAGGAGAATAATGGTTACTCTATTTATTTGAATAATACCTTCAATGGTCTTACACCTAAAAGAATGGTTTATTGAATCTCGATCGTAGTGATACACATTTTCATGCCAAAAGATATAAGATAGTAATGATAGTACCACTTACTTGTGGCACTGCCATGTAAGTCATATTGGTATAAAACGCATGAAGAAGCTCCATGTTGATGGATCTTTGGACTCACTCGTTTTTGAAAAGTTTGAGACATGCGAACCATGTCTATTGGTGTATACGCATGAAGAAACTCCATGCAGATGGATCGTTTGGACTCACTTGATTTTGAATCACTTGAGATATGCAAATCATACCACATGGGCAAGATGACTAAAAAGCCTCGTTTTCAGTAAGATGGAACAAGATAGCAACTTGTTGGAAGTAACACATTTTGATGTGTGCAGTCCAATGAGTGCTGAGGCATGCAGTGAATATCGTTATGTTCTTACTTCACAGATGATTTGAGTAGATGTTGAGTATATTTACTTGATGAAACACAAGTCTGAATTATTGAATGGTTCAAGTAATTTCAGAGTGAAGTTGGAGATCATCGTGACAAGAGGATAAAATATCTATGATATGATCATAGAGATGAGTATCTGAGTTACGAGCTTTGGCACGCAATTAAGACATTGTGGAAATTGTTTCACAATTAATACCGCCTGGAACACCATAGTGTGATGGTGTGTCCGAACATCATAGTTGCACTCTATTGGATATGGTGCATACCATGATGTCTCTTATCGAATTACCACTATCGTTCATGGGTTAGGCATTAGAGACAACCACATTCACTTTAATAGGGCACCACATAATTCCATTGAGATGACACCGTATGAACTATGGTTTAGAGAAACCTAAACTGTCATTTCTTAAAAGTTTGGGGCTGCGACGCTTATGTGAAAAAGTTTCAGGTTGATAAGCTCGAACCCAAAGCGGATAAAATGCATCTTCATAGGACACCCAGAACAGTTGGGTATACCTCCTATTTCAGATCCGGAAACAAAAGGATTGTTCCTTGAATCGGGTCCTTTCTCGAGGAAAAGTTTCTCTTGAAAGAATTGAGTGGGAGGATGGTGGAGACTTGATGAGGTTGTTGAACCATCACTTCAACTAGTGTGTAGCAGGGCACAGGAAGTTGTTCCTGTGGCACCTACACCAATTGAAGTTGAAGCTGATGATAGTGATCATAATGCTTCGGATCAAGTCACTGCTAAACCTCGTAGGACGACAAGGACAGGTACTGCTTCAGAGTGGTACGGCATTCCTGTCTTGGAGGTCATGTTGCTAGACAACAATGAACCTACGAGCTATGGAGAAGCGATGGCGGGCCCGGATTCTGACAAATGGCTTGAGGCCATAAAATCCGAGAGAGGATCCATGTATGAAACAAAGTGTAGACTTTGGAAGAACTACTTGATGGTCGTAAGGCTGTTGGGTACAGATGGATTTTAAAAGAAGACGGACAATGATGGTAAGTGTCACCATTAAGAAAGCTCGACTTGTCGTTAAGATGTTTTCCGACAAGTTCAAGGAGTTCACTGCGATGAGACTTTCTCATTCATAGCGATGCTAAGAGTCTGTTGGAATTATATTAGCAATTACTGCATGATTTATGAAATCTTGCAGATAGGATGTCAAAACATTGTTTCCTCGACGATATCCTTGAGGAAAGGTTGTATGTGATACAACCAGAAGGTTTTGTCAATCCTGAAAGACGCTAACAAGTATGCAAAGCTCCAGCAATCCTTCTAAGGACTGGAGTAAGCATCTCGGAGTTGGAATGTACGCTTTGATGAGATGATCAAAGATTTTGGGTTTATACAAAGTTTATGAGAAACTTGTATTTCCAAAGAAGTGAGTGGGAGCACTATAGCATTTCTGATGAGTATATGTTGTTGACATATTGTTGATCAGAAATGATGTAGAATTTCTGGAAAGCATATAGGGTTGTTTGAAAGTGTTTTTCAATAGAAAACCTGGATTAAGCTGCTTGAACATTGAGCATCAAGATCTATGAGGATAGATCAAAAACGCTAAATGGTACTTTCAAATGAGCACATACCTTGACATGATCTTGAAGGTGTTCAAGATGGATCAGTCAAAGAAGGAGTTCTTGCCTGAGTTGTAAGGTATGAAGTTAAGAGTTAAAGCTCGACCACGGCAGAAGAGAGAGAAAGGACGAAGGTCGTCCCCTATGCTTCAGACGTAGGCTCTATAGTA
Source organism: Triticum aestivum (assembly GCF_018294505.1). NCBI lineage: Eukaryota > Viridiplantae > Streptophyta > Magnoliopsida > Poales > Poaceae > Triticum > Triticum aestivum. The sequence continues at coordinate 410,899,010 of NC_057795.1, forward strand.
TGCTATGCTGTGTACCGCACCGGAAGTGTGCCTTGCCATGAGTCAGTCAAGGGGTACAAGAATGATCCAGGAATGGATCATTGGACAGCGGTCAAAATTGTCCTTGGAGTAAATAAGGACATGTTTCTCGATTATGGAGGTGATAAAGAGTTCGGCGTAAAGGGTTACGTCGATGCAAGCTTTAACACCTATCCGAATGACTCTGAGTAGCAAACCGGATACGTATAGTGGAGCAACCATTTGGAATAGCTCCAAGTGGAGCGTGGAAGCAGCATTTACAATATGACCTAGAGATTTGCGAAATACATACGGATCTGAATGTTGCAGACCCGTTGACTAAAACCTCTCTCACAAGCAAAACATGATCAAACCCCAGAACTCATTGAGTCTTAATCACATGGTGATGTGAACTAGTTTAGTGACACTAGTAAACTCTTTGGATGTTGGTCACATGGCGATGTGACCTGTCAGTGTTAATCACATGGCGATGTGAACTAGATTATTGACTCTAGTGCAAGTGGGAGACTGTTGGAAATATGCCCTAGAGGCAATAATAAATTAGTTATTATTATTATATTTCCTTGTTCATGATAATCGTTTATTATCCATGCTATAATTGTATTGATAGGAAACTCAGATACATGTGTGGGTACATAGACAACACCATGTCCCTAGTAAGCCTCTAGTTGACTAGCTCGTTGATCAATAGATGGTTACGGTTTCCTGACCATGGACATTGGATGTCGTTGATAACGGGATCACATCATTAGGAGAATGATGTGATGGACAAGACCCAATCCTAAGCCTAGCACAAAGATCGTGTAGTTCGTATGCTAAAGCTTTTCTAATGTCAAGTATCATTTCCTTAGACCATGAGATTGTGCAACTCCCGGATACCGTAGGAATGCTTTGGGTGTACCAAACGTCACAACGTAACTGGGTGGCTATAAAGGTGCACTACGGGTATCTCCGAAAGTGTCTGTTGGGTTGGCACGAATCGAGACTGGGATTTGTCACTCCGTGTAACGGAGAGGTATCTCTGGGCCCACTCGGTAGGACATCATCATAATGTGCACAATGTGACCAAGGGGTTGATCACGGGATGATGTGTTACGGAACGAGTAAAGAGACTTGCCGGTAACGAGATTGAACAAGGTATCGGGATACCGACGATCGAATCTCAGGCAAGTATAATACCGCTAGACAAAGGGAATTGTATACGGGATTGATCGAATCCTCGACATCGTGGTTCATCCGATGAGATCATCATGGAACATGTGGGAGCCAACATGGGTATCCAGATCACGCTGTTGGTTATTGACCGGAGAACGTCACGGTCATTTCTGCATGGTTCCCGAACCCGTAGGGTCTACACACTTAAGGTTCGATGATGCTAGGGTTATAAAGGAAGTTTGTATGTGGTTACCAGATGTTGTTCGGAGTCCCGGATGAGATCTCGGACATCACAAGGAGTTCCAGAATGGTCCGGAGGTAAAGATTTATATATGGGAAGTCCTGTTTTGGTCACCAGAAAAGTTTTGGGTTTTATCGGTAACGTACCGGGACCACCGGGAGGGTCCCGAGGGTCCACCAAGTGGGGCCACCATCACCAGAGGGCAGAATGGGCCAAGTGTGGGAGGGGACCAGCCCCAGGTGGGCTGGTGCGCCCCCCCACAAGGGCCCAAGGCGCCTAGGGTTTGGGGAGGGGGCGCACCCACCATTCTTGGGGGGCAAGTTTCCCCTCTCCCCCCCTTGGCTGCCCCCCAGATGGGATCTAGGGCTGGCCGCCGCCCCTGGGGGTGGAACCCTAGGTGGGGGCGCAGCCCCCCCTCTCCCCCTATATATAGTGGAGGCAAAGGGGTAGCCCAACACACAAAGTTCCTCTCCTGTTGGCGCAACCCTACCTCTCTTTCTCCTCATATCTCGCGGTGCTTGGCGAAGACCTGCAGGATTGCCACGCTCCTCCACCACCACCACGCCGTTGTGCTGCTGCTGGATGGAGTCTTCCCCAACCTCTCCCTCTCTCCTTGCTGGATCAAGGCATGGGAGACGTCACCGGGCTGCACGTGTGTTGAACGCGGAGGTGCCGTCCATTCGGCACTAGGATCTCCGGTGATTTGGATCACGACGAGTACGACTCCTTCAATCCCGTTCTCTTGAACGCTTCCGCTTAGTGATCTACAAGGGTTTGTAGATGCATATCCTTCCCCTCGTTGCTGGTTTCTCCATAGATAGATCTTGGTGACATGTAGGAAAATTTTGAATTTCTGCTACGTTCCCCAACAATCTGTATATGCTAGGCTCATCAAGTTTAACCTTAGTATTCCGCGTGTGCAACTGTTTTGCACCCGTTGTATTTAAACGTAGAGCCTATCACACCCGATCATCACGTGGTGTCTCAGCACGAAGAACTTTCACAACGATGCATACTCAGGGAGAACACTTCTTGATAATTTAGTGAGAGATCATCTTAAAATGCTACTGTCAATCAAAGCAAGATAAGATGCATAAAGGATAAACATCACATGCAATTAATATAAGTGATATGATATGGCCATCATCATCTTGTGATTGTGATCTCCATCTCTGAAGCACCGTCGTGATCACCATCGTCACCGGCGCGACACCTTGATCTCCATTGTAGCATCGTTGTCGTTACACCATCTATTGCTTCTACGACTATCGCTACCGCTTAGTGATAAAGTAAAGCAATTACAGGGCGTTTGCATTTCATACAATAAAGCGACAACCATATGGCTCCTACCAGTTGCCGATACCTTCGGTTACAAAACATGATCATCTCATACAATAAAATATAGCATCACGTCTTGACCATATCACATCACAACATGCCCTTCAAAAACAAGTTAGACGTCCTCTACTTTGTTGTTGCAAATTTTATGTGGCTGCTACGGGTTGAGCAAGAACCGTTCTTACCTACGCATCAAAACCACAACGATAGTTCGTCAAGTTAGTGCTGTTTTAACCTTCGTAAGGACCGGGCGTAGCCACACTCGGTTCAAGTAAATTTGGATAAACAGACCCGCTTGTCACCTGTATGCGAAGCACGGCGGTAAAAACAGTCTCGCGTAAGCGTACGCGTAATGTCTGTCCGATCCGCTTCATCCAACAATACCGCTGAACCAAAGTATGACATGCTGGTAAGCAGTATGACTTGTATCGCCCACAACTCACTTGTGTTCTACTCGTGCATATAACATCAACGCATAAAACCTAGGCTCTGATACCACTGTTGGGGAACGTAGTAATTTCAAAAAAATTCCTACACACACGCAAGATAATGGTGATGCATATCAACGAGAGGGGAGAGTATTGTCCATGTACCCTCGTAGACCGAAAGCGGAAGCGTTATGACAACGCGGTTGATGTAGTCGTACGTCTTCACGATCCGACTGATCCAAGCACCGAACGTACGGCACCTCCGAATTCAGCACATGTTCAGCTCGATGACGATCCCGGACTCCGATCCAGCAGGGTGTCGGGGATGAGTTCCGTCAGCACGACGGTGTGGTGACGATGATGATGTTCTACCGACGCAGGGCTTCACCTAAGCACCGCAACGATATGACCGAGGTGGAATATGGTGGAGGGGGGCACCGCACACGGCTAAGGAACGATCACGAAGATCAACTTGTGTGTCCAGAAGTGCCCCCTTGCCCCCGTATATAAAGGAGCAAGGGGGGAGGCCGGCCGGCCCTAGGGGGCGCGCCAAGGACGGGGGAGTCCTCCTCCTAGTGGGAGTAGGACTCCCCTTTCCTGGTCCAACTAGGAACGAGGAAGGGGGAAGGAAAGAGAGGGAGAGGGAAAGGGAAAGAGGGGCCGCGCCCCCCTCCCCTAGTCCAATTCGGACTCCTCATGGGAGGGGGTGCGCCACCTCCTAGGCTGCTGCCCTCTCTCTTCCCTCAGGCCCACTAAGGCCCAATACTTCCCTGGGGGGTTCCGATAACCCCTCCGGCACTCCGGTTTTCTCCGAAATCACCCGGAACACTTCCGGTGTCCGAATTGAAGGAAATATGCCCTAGAGGCAATAATAAAGTTATTATTTATTTCCTCATATCATGATAAATGTTTATTATTCATGCTAGAATTGTATTAACCGGAAACATGATACATGTGTGAATACATAGACAAACATATAGTCACTAGTATGCCTCTACTTGACTAGCTCATTAATCAAAGATGGTTATGTTTCCTAACCATAGACATGTGTTGTCATTTGATTAATGGGATCACATCATTAGGAGAATGATGTGATTGACATGACCCATTCCGTTAGCCTAGCACTTGATCGTTTAGTATATTTCTATTGCTTTCTTCATGACTTATACATGTTCCTGTAACTATGAGAATTATGCAACTCCCGTTTACCAGAGGAACACTTTGGGTACTACCAAACGTCACAACGTAACTGGGTGATTATAAAGGAGTACTACAGGTGTCTCCGAAGGTACATGTTGAGTTGGCGTATTTCGAGATTAGGTTTTGTCACTCCGATTGTCGGAGAGGTATCTCTGGGCCCTCTCGGTAATGCACATCATTATAAGCCTTGCAAGCAATGTGACCAAATGAGTTGGTTACGGGATGATGCATTACGGAACGAGTAAAGAGACTTGCCGGTAACGAGATTGAACTAGGTATTGGATACCGACGATCAAATCTCGGGCAAGTAACATACCGATGACAAAGGGAATAACGTATGTTGTTATGCGGTCTGACCGATAAAGATCTTCGTAGAATATGTAGGAACCAATATGGGCATCCAGGTTCCGCTATTGGTTATTGACCGAGAATAGTTCTAGGTCATGTCTACATAGTTCTCGAACCCGTAGGGTCCGCACGCTTAACGTTATGATGACAGTTTTATTATGAGTTTATAAGTTTTGATGTACCAAAGTTTGTTCGGAGTCCCGGATGTGATCACGGACGTAACGAGGAGTCTCGAAATGGTCGAGATATAAAGATTGATATATTGGAAGCCTATATTTGGACATCGGAATCGTTCCGGGTGAAATCGGCATTTTACCGGAGTACCGGGAGGTTACCGGAACCCCGCAGGGGGTTATTGGGCCTACATGGGCCTCGAGGGAGAAGAGGGAAGGAGGCAGGAGGGGGCCGCGCGCCCCTCCCCTTCCTAGTCCGAATAGGACAAGGGAAGGGGGGCGACGCCTCCCTTTCCTTCCCCTCTTCCTCCTCTTTCCCCCCTTCTCCTATTCCAACTAGGAAAGAAGGGAGTCCTACTCCCGGTGGGAGTAGGACTCCCCCCTTGGCGTGCCCTCCTTGTCCGGCCACCTCCTCCCCCCTGGCTTATTTATATACGAGGGCGGGGGGCACCCCATAGACACACAAGTTGATCTACGGATCGTTCCTTAGCCGTGTGCGGTGCCCCCCTCCACCATATTCCACCTCGGTCATATTGTCGCGGAGTTTAGGCGAAGCCCTGCGCCGGTAGAGCATCATCATCATCACCACGCCGTCGTACTGACCGAACTCATCCCCGAAGCTTTGCTAGATCGGAGCCCGGGGATCGTCATCGAGCTGAACGTGTGCTGAACTCGGAGGTGTCGTACGTTCGGTACTTGGATCGGTCGGATCGTGAAGACGTACGACAACCGCGTTGTCATAACGCTTCCGCTTACGGTCTACGAGGGTACGTGGACAACACTCTCCCCTCTTGTTGCTATGCCATCACCATGATCTTGCGTGTACGTAGGAATTTTTTTGAAATTACTACGTTCCCCAACAGTGGCATCCGAGCCTAGGTTTTATGCGTTGATGTTATATGCACGAGTAGAACACAAGTGAGTTGTGGGCGATACAAGTCATACTGCTTACCAGCATGTCATACTTTGGTTCAGCGGTATTGTGAGATGAAGCAGCCCGGACCGACATTACGCGTACGCTTACGCGAGACTGGTTTCACCGTTGCGAGCACTCGTGCTTAAAGGTGGCTGGCGGGTGTCTATCTCTCTCACTTTAGCTGAATCGAGTGTGGCTACGCCTGGTCCTTGCGAAGGTTAAAACAGCACTAACTTGACGAACTATCATTGTGGTTTTGATGCGTAGGTAAGAACGGTTCTTGCTAAGCCCGTAGCAGCCACGTAAAATTTGCAACAACAAAGTAGAGGATGTCTAACTTGTTTTTGCAGGGCATGTTGTGATGTGATATGGTCAAGACGTGATGCTATATTTATTGTATGAGATGATCATGTTTTGTAACCGAAGTTATCGGCAACTGGCTGGAGCCATATGGTTGTCGCTTTATTGTATGAAATGCAAACGCCATGTAATTGCTTTACTTTATCTCTAAGCGGTAGCGATAGTCGTAGAAGCAATAGATGGCGTAACGACAACGATGCTACGATGGAGATCAAGGTGTCGCGCCGGTGACGATGGTGATCACGACGGTGCTTCGAAGATGGAGATCACAAGCACAAGATGATGATGGCCATATCATATCACTTATATTGATTGCATGTGATGTTTATCCTTTATGCATCTTATCTTGCTTTGATTGACGGTTGCATTTTAAGATGATCTCTCACTAATAATCAAGAAGTGTTCTACCTGAGTATGCACCATTGCGAAAGTTCTTCGTGCTGAGACACCACGTGATGATCGGGTGTGATAGGCTCTACGTTCAAATACAACGGGTGCAAAACAGTTGCACAGGCGGAATACTCAGGTCATACTTGACGAGCCTAGCATATACAGATATGGCCTCGGAACACGAAGACCGTAAGGTCGAACGTGAATCATATAGTAGATATGATCAACATAGTGATGTTCACCATTGAAACTACTCCATCTCACGTGATGATCGGACATGGTTTAGTTGATTTGGATCACGTGATCACTTAGATGACTAGAGAGATGTCTGTCTAAGTGGGAGTTCTTAAGTAATATGATTAATTGAACTTAAATTTATCATGAACTTAGTACCTGATAGTATCTTGCTTGTCTATGTTTGTTTGTAGATAGATGGCTCGTGCTGTTGTTCCGTTGAATTTTAATGTGTTCCTTGAGAAAGCAAAGTTGAAAGATGATGGTAGTAATTACACGGACTGGGTCCGTAACCTGAGGATTATCCTCATTGCTGCACAGAAAAATTACATCCTGGAAGCACCGCTGGGTGCCAGGCCTGCTGCTGATGCAACTGACGATGTTAAGAACGTCTGGCAGAGCAAAGCTGATGACTACTCGATAGTTCAGTGTGCCATGCTTTACGGCTTAGAACCGGGTCTTCAATGACGTTTTGAATGTCATGGAGCATATGAGATGTTCCAGGAGTTGAAGTTAATATTTCAAGCAAATGCCCGGATCGAGAGATATGAAGTCTCCAATAAGTTCTATAGCTGCAAGATGGAGGAGAATAGTTCTGTCAGTGAACATATACTCAAAATGTCTGGGTATAATAATCACTTGATTCAACTGGGAGTTAATCTTCCTGATAATAGTGTCATTGACAGAATTCTTCAATCACTGCCACCAAGCTATAAGAGCTTCGTGATGAACTATAATATGCAAGGGATGAACAAGACTATTCCCGAGCTCTTCGCGATGCTAAAAGCCGCGGAGGTAGAAATCAAAAAGGAGCATCAAGTGTTGATGGTTAACAAGACCACCAGTTTCAAGAAAAAGGGCAAAGGGAAGAAGAAGGGGAACTTCAAAAAGAACAGCAAGCAAGTTGCTGCTCAAGAGAAGAAACCCAAGTCTGGACCTAAACCTGAAACTGAGTGCTTCTACTGCAAGCAGACTGGACACTGGAAGCGGAACTGCCCCAAGTATTTGGCGGATAAGAAGGATGGCAAAGTGAACAAAGGTATATGTGATATACATGTTATTGATGTGTACCTTACTAATGCTCGCAGTAGCACCTGGGTATTTGATACTGGTTCTGTTGCTAATATTTGCAACTCGAAACAGGGACTACGAATTAAGCAAAGATTGGCTAAGGACGAGGTGACGATGCGCGTGGGAAATGGTTCCAAAGTCGATGTGATCGCAGTCGGCACGCTACCTCTACATCTACCATCGGGATTAGTTTTAGACCTAAATAATTGTTATTTGGTGCCAGCGTTGAGCATGAACATTATATCTGGATCTTGTTTGATGCGAGACGGTTATTCATTTAAATTAGAGAATAATGGTTGTTCTATTTATATGAGTAATATCTTTTATGGTCATGCACCCTTGAAAAGTGGTCTATTTTCATTGAATCTCGATAGTAGTGATACACATATTCATAGTATTGAAACCAAAAGATGCAGAGTTGATAATGATAGTGCAACTTATTTGTGGCACTGCCGTTTAGGTCATATCGATGTAAAGCGCATGAAGAAACTCCATACTGATGGGCTTTTAGAATCACTTGATTATGAATCACTTGGTACTTGCGAACCGTGCCTCATGGGCAAGATGACTAAAACGCCGTTCTCCAGAACTATGGAGCAAGCAACTAATTTGTTGGAAATCATACATACTGATGTTTGTGGTCCAATGAATATTGAGGCTCGCGGCGGGTATCGTTATTTTCTCACCTTCACAGATGATTTGAGCAGATATGGGTACATCTACTTGATGAAACACAAGTCTGAAACATTTGAAAAGTTCAAAGAATTTCAGAGTAAAGTGGAAAATCATCATAACAAGAAAATAAAATTTCTACGATCTGATCGTGGAGGAGAATATTTGAGTTATGAGTTTGGTCTACACTTGAAACAATGCGGAATAGTTTCGCAACTCACGCCACCCGGAACACCACAACGAAATGGTGTGTCCGAACGTCGTAATCGTACTTTACTAGATATGGTGCGATCTATGATGTCTCTTACTGATTTACCGCTATCGTTTTGGGGTTATGCTTTAGAGACGGCCGCATTCACGTTAAATAGGGCACCATCAAAATCCGTTGAGACGACGCCTTATGAACTATGGTTTGGTAAGAAACCAAAGTTGTCGTTTCTTAAAGTTTGGGGCTGCGATGCTTATGTGAAGAAACTTCAACCAGATAAGCTCGAACCCAAATCGGAGAAATGTGTCTTCATAGGATACCCAAAAGAGACTATTGGGTACACGTTCTATCACAGATCTGAGGGCAAGATTTTCGTTGCTAAAATCGGATCCTTTCTAGAGAAGGAGTTTCTCTCGAAAGAAGTGAGTGGGAGGAAAGTAGAACTTGATGAGATAACTGTATCTACTCCCTTATTGGAAAGTAGTTCATCACAAGAATCGGTTCCTGCGACAACTACACCAATTAGTGAGGAAACTCATGATATTGATCATGAAACTTCAGATCAAGTTTCTACTGAACCTCGTAGGTCTACCAGAATAAGATCTGCACCAGAGTGGTACGGTAATCCAATTCTGGAAGTCATGTTGCTTGACCATGATGAACCTACGAACTATAAGGAAGCGATGATGAGCCTAGATTCCACAAAATGGCTAGAGGCCATGAAATCTGAGATGGGATCCATGTATGAAAACAAAGTATTAACTTTGGTTGACTTGCCCGATGATCGGCAAGCAATTGAGAATAAATGGATCTTTAAGAAGAAGACTGACGCAGATGGTAATGTAACTGTCTATAAAGCTCGACTTGTTGCAAAAGGTTTTCGACAAGTTCAAGGAGTTGACTACGATGAGACTTTCTCACCCGTAGCAATGCTTACGTCTGTCCGAATCATGTTAGCTATTGCTGCATTTTATGATTATGAAATTTGGCAGATGGATGTCAAAACTGCATTCCTGAATGGATTTCTGGAAGAAGAGTTGTATATGATGCAGCCAGAAGGTTTTGTTGATCCAAAAGATGCTAACAAAGTGTGCAAGCTCCAGCGTTCCATTTATGGACTGGTGCAAGCATCTCGGAGTTGGAATAAACGCTTTGATAGTGTGATCAAAGCATATGGTTTTATACAGACTTTTGGAGAAGCCTGTACTTACAAGAAAGTGAGTGGGAGCTCTGTAGCATTTCTGATATTATATGTAGATGACATATTATTAGTTGGAAATGATATAGATTTTCTGGATAGCATAAAGGGATACTTGAATAAAAGTTTTTCAATGAAAGACCTCAGTGAAGTTGCTTACATATTGGGCATCAAGATCTATAGAGATAGATCAAGACGCTTGATAGGACTTTCACAAAGCACATACCTTGATAAAATTTTGAAAAAGTTCAAAATGGATCAGGCAAAGAAAGGGTTCTTGCCCGTACTGCAAGGTGTGAAGTTGAGTCAAACTCAATGCCCGATCACAACAGAAGATAGAGAGAAAACGAAAGATGTTCCCTATGCTTCAGCCATAGGTTCTATCATGTATGCAATGCTGTGTACCAGACCTCACGTATGCTTAGCAATAAGCTTGGCAGGAAGGTACCAAAGTAATCCAGGAGTGGATCACTGGACAACGGTCAAGAACATCCTGAAATACCTGAAAAGGACTAAGGATATGTTTCTCGTATATGGAGGTGACAAAGAGCTAGTCGTAAGTGGTTACGTCGATGCAAGCTTTGACACTGATCCAGACGATTCTAAATCGCAAACCGGATACATGTTTTTATTAAACGGTGGAGCTATAAGTTGGTGCAGTTCTAAACAAAGCGTCGTGGCGGGATCTACATGTGAAGCGGAGTACATAGCTGCTTCGGAAGCAACAAATGAAGGAGTCTGGATGAAGGAGTTCATTTTCGATCTAGGTGTCATACCTAGTGCATCGGGACCAATGAAAATCTTCTGTGACAATACTGGTGCAATTGCCTTGGCAAAGGAATCAAGATTTCACAAGAGGACCAAGCACATCAAGAGACGCTTCAATTCCATTCGGGACCAAGTCCAAGTGGGAGACATAGAGATTTGCAAGATACATACGGATCTGAATGTTGCAGACCCGTTGACTAAGCCACTCTCACGAGCAAAACATGATCAACACCAAGACTCCATGGGTGTTAGAATCGTTACTATGTAATCTAGATTATTAAATCTAGTGCAAGTGGGAGACTGAAGGAAATATGCCCTAGAGGCAATAATAAAGTTATTATTTATTTCCTCATATCATGATAAATGTTTATTATTCATGCTAGAATTGTATTAACCGGAAACGTGATACATGTGTGAATACATAGACAAACATATAGTCACTAGTATGCCTCTACTTGACTAGCTCATTAATCAAAGATGGTTATGTTTCCTAACCATAGACTTGTGTTGTCATTTGATTAATGGGATCACATCATTAGGAGAATGATGTGATTGACATGACCCATTCCGTTAGCCTAGCACTTGATCCTTTAGTATATTGCTATTGCTTTCTTCATGACTTATACATGTTCCTGTAACTATGAGAATTATGCAACTCCCGTTTACCGGAGGAACACTTTGGGTACTACCAAACGTCACAACGTAACTGGGTGATTATAAAGGAGTACTACAGGTGTCTCCGAAGGTACATGTTGAGTTGGCGTATTTCGAGATTAGGTTTTGTCACTCCGATTGTCGGAGAGGTATCTCTGGGCCCTCTCGGTAATGCACATCATTATAAGCCTTGCAAGCAATGTGACCAAATGAGTTGTTTACGGGATGATGCATTACGGAACGAGTAAAGAGACTTGCCGGTAACGAGATTGAACTAGGTATTGGATACCGACGATCAAATCTCGGGCAAGTAACATACCGATGACAAAGGGAATAACGTATGTTGTTATGCGGTCTGACCGATAAAGCTCTTCGTAGAATATGTAGGAACCAATATGGGCATCCAGGTTCCGCTATTGGTTATTGACCGAGAATAGTTCTAGGTCATGTCTACATAGTTCTCGAACCCGTAGGGTCCGCACGCTTAACGTTACGATGACAGTTTTATTATGAGTTTATAAGTTTTGATGTACTGAAGTTTGTTCGGAGTCCCGGATGTGATCACGGACGTAATGAGGAGTCTCGAAATGGTCAAGATATAAGGATCGATATATTGGAAGCCTATATTTGGACATCGGAATCGTTCCGGGTGAAATCGGCATTTTACCGGAGTACCGGGAGGTTACCGGAACCCCCCGGGGTGTTATTGGGCCTACATGGGCCTCGAGGGAGAAGAGGGAAGGAGGCAGGAGGGGGCCACGCGCCCCTCCCCTTCCTAGTCCGAATAGGACAAGGGAAGGGGGGCGACACCCCCCCCCTTTCCTTCCTCTCTTCCTCCTCTTTCCCCCCTTCTCCTATTCCAACTAGGAAAGAAGGGAGTCCTACTCCCGGTGGGAGTAGGACTCCCCCCTTGGCGCGCCCTCCTTGGCCGGCCGCCTCCTCCCCCCTGGCTCCTTTATATATGGGGGCGGGGGGGGGGGGCACCCCATAGACACACAAGTTGATCTACGGATCGTTCCTTAGCCGTGTGCGGTGCCCCCCTCCACCATATTCCACCTCGGTCATATCGTCGCGGAGTTTAGCGAAGCCCTGCGCCGGTAGAGCATCATCATCGTCACCACACCGTCGTGCTGACCGAACTCATCCCCGAAGCTTTGCTGGATAGGAGCCCGGGGATCGTCATCGAGCTGAATGTGTGCTGAACTCGGATGTGCCGTACGTTCAGTACTTGGATCGGTCGGATCGTGAAGACGTACGACTACATCAACCGCGTTGTCATAACGCTTCCGCTTACGGTCTACGAGGGTACGTGGACAACACTCTCCCCTCCCGTTGCTATGCCATCACCATGATCTTGCGTGTACGTAGGATTTTTTTTGAAATTACTACGTTCCCCAACACGAATATAGTTGTCCGATATATAAATCTTTATGTCTCGACCATTTCGAGACTCCTCGTCATGTCCGTGATCACATACGGGACTCCGAACAACCTTCGGTACATCAAAACTTACAAACTCATAATAAAACTGTCATCGTAACGTTAAGTGTGCGGACCCTACGGGTTCGAGAACTATGTAGACATGACCTAGAACTGTTTCCGGTCAATAACCAACAGCGGAACCTGGATGCTCATATTGGCTCCTACATATTCTATGAAGATCTTTATCGGTCAAACCGCATAACAACATACATTGTTCCCTTTGTCATCGGTATGTTACTTGCCCGAGATTCGATCGTCGGTATCCAATACCTAGTTCAATCTCGTTACCGGCAAGTCTCTTTACTCGTTCCGTAATACATCATCTCGCAACTAACTCATTAGTCACATTGCTTACAAGGCTTATAGTGGTGTGCATTACCGAGAGGGCCCAGAGATACCTCTCCGACAATCGGAGTGACAAATCCTAATCTCGAAATACGCCGACCGAACATGTACCTTCGGAGACACATGTAGAGCTCCTTTATAATCACCCAGTTATGTTGTGACGTTTGGTAGCACACAAAGCGTTACTCCGGTAAATGGGAGTTGCATAATCTCATAGTCATAGGAACATGTATAAGTCATGAAGAAAGCAATAGCAACATACTAAACGATCAAGTGCTAAGCTAACGGAATGGGTCAAGTCAATCACATCATTCTCCCAATGATGTGATCCCGTTAATCAAATGACAACTCTTTTGTCCATGGCTAGGAAACATAACCATCTTTGATAAACGAGCTAGTCAAGTAGAGGCATACTAGTGACACTATGTTTGTCTATGTATTCACACATGTATTATGTTTCTGGTTAATACAATTCTAGCATGAATAATAAACATTTATCATGATATAAGGAAATAAATAATAACTTTATTATTGCCTCTAGGGCATATTTCCTTCAGTTTGATACCCTGAAATTTTGACCTTTTTTAAAAATTTTCTCTAGTATTTTTTTGATTTTACTATTTATACCAAGTGCATTTTCGAAATTACCAGCCCCTATTCAAGCTTCTTACCCCCCAAAAGTTTGAGATTAGAAAAAAGTGGGTCATTTGTGTTTCAAAATCAACACACCCCCTACATGCCCTATTTGAGTTACCATACTCGATCATGTTTAGCCTGAGACAGAGCTGATCTACGAGCACACGTAACAAGAGAAGAAAACATCGCGGGGGTCGAGGGTTAGAGCATCTACAGCTGGGCGCTTGATAGGTCTCCAACGTGTCTATAATTTTTGATTGTTCCATGCTATCATATTATCTGTTTTGGACGTTTTATATGCATTAATATGCTATTTTATATTATTTTTGGGACTAACCTATTAACCTAGTGCCCAGTGCCAGTTCATGTTTTCCCCCTGTTTTTGAGCTTCGCGGAAAAGGAATACCAAACGGAGTCTAAACGGAATGAAACCTTCACGATGATTTTTCTTGGACTAGAAGACAACTGGGAGACCTGGAGATGAAGTCGGAGGAGCCACGAGGTGGCCACAAGGATAGAGGGCGCGCCCCCCACCCTTATGGGCCCCTCATGCACCACCTGACCTAATTCTTTCACCTATATATTCCCATATATCCCCAAACCAACAGAGGCATCCATGAAAACACTTTTGCACCGCCGCAACCTTCTGTACCCATGAGATCCCATCTAGGGGCCTTTTCTTGTGTCCTGCCGGAGGGGGATTCGATCATGGAGTGCTTCTACATCAACACCATTTCCCTTCGATGAAGCGTGATTTGTTTACCACAGACCTACGGGTCCATAGCTAGTAGCTAGATTGATTCTTCTCTCTCTTTGATTATTTCTGCTCGATATTCTTGGAGGTCTATACAATGTAATACTTTTTTTCGGTGTGTTTGCCGTGATCCGATGAATTGTGGATTTATGATCAGCTTATCTATGAATATTATTTGAATCTTCTCTGAATTGTTATATGCATGATTTGATATCTTTGTAATTCTATTTGAACTATTGGTTTGGTTTGGCCAACTAGATTTGGTTTTCCTTGCAATAAGAGCTTAGCTTTGGGTTCAATCTTGCGGTGTCCTTTTCCAATGACAGTAAGGGCAGCAGGCATGTATTGTATTGTTGCCATCGAGGGTAAAAAGATGGGGTTTTCATCATATTGCTTGAGTTAATTCCTCTACATCATGTCATCTTACTTAATGCTTATGAACTTAATACTCTAGATGCATGCTGAATAGCGGTCGATGTGTGGAGTAATAGTAGTAGATGCAGGCAGGAGTCGGTCTACTTGACACGGACGTGATGCCTATACTCATGATCATTGCCTTAGATATCATCATAACTTTGCGCTTTTCTATCAATTGCTCGGCAGTAATTTGTTCACCCACCATATTATTTCCTATCTTGAGAAAAGCCTCAAGTGAAACCTATGGCCCCCGGGTCTATTTTCCATCATACTAGTTTCCGATCTACAATCTTAGTTTCCGATCTACTATTCTTGCAATCTTTTACTTTCCGATCTATAAACCAAAAATACTAACAATATTTACTTTATCGTTTATCTATCTCTACCAGATCTCACTTTTGCAAGTAACCGTGAAGGGATTGACAACCCCTTTATCGCGTTGGGTGCAAGTTTGTTTGATTGTTTGTGCAGATATTCGGTGATTTGTGCGTTGTCTCCTACTGGATTGATACCTTGGTTCTAAATTGAGGGAAATACTTATCTCTACTTTTTGGCATCACCCTTTCCTCTTCAAGGGAAAAACCAACACAAGCTCAAGAAGTAGTAGCGCCCTATATCCGTCTCAAATGCACGGGCAGCTTGTCTGGTTACTAGCCGGTCAAAAAAAACCCTGAAATGGAGCTCTCGAACGGGCCTCAAACGCCCGGGCTGACCGGCACCCCTCATATCCGTCCCAAATGTAGGGCGGATATGAGGCGGCCCGTGCATGCCCGGGCGCGTCCATCACGTTAGCCAACCCACCACTGGCCCACCCCAACCCCACAAAATCCCTCGCCCGGAAGAAACCTAGCTCACTCCACTCCGCTCCCCGATGCTCCCATGTCCCCAATCCGTCCAATCCCTAGCGCCGATGAGCATGTCCAGCACCGATAGGCACTCCGATGACAACATCAGAGGCGAGGAGGAGCTGGCGCTCCGTATCACACTTGAGCGCTTGCGGGTCGATGCGGGAGGCAGCTTCGGATCCGGTGCACCGCCACTTGCCGCCCGTCGCTGCAACACCGATGTCGGCGCCGACCCTTCCCACCTCGTGCGTGGATCTGTGAGGCCTGCCTGATCTTCTCCTCCCGCCCGACGGCCTCCTCCACCTTCGGCTGTTGCTCTGCGCGGGCAGCGGTGGGTTCTAGTGTCCGCTCCGTCGAAGTCGCGGATACGGACTCTAGAGTCAGAGGCACGTGCCGCCCGCAACGAGAGGCAAAGGACAAGGGAGATGGGGCGGGTCCAACGCGGCTACACAGTCCACCCTCCGCCGATGCGTGATGCCGGTGCCCGATGATGAGGACTGTCTCCTCGAGGTGGTGTGTTGTCGTCACTTACTGTGGCGGAGATGAAGGCCCCACGACTCCAGAGGATCAACACCAAGCAGCTCCGGCTTGGCATTGAGCAATCCGAGCGGGAGACGGCGGAGGCACCGGCAGAGGCGACGAGGGTGGCCAAGCTCAAGCGCAAGCAAGACCGCGCCATCCGACACTTGCAAGGCTTCATCGTCATCTCCTCCTCTTCCTTTGATGGTGGGTCCGATGGCTGTGACATGGACTCACCTCCTGTCACGAACTCCTACAGCTGTGTCGGCGACCGGAAGGGCAAAGGGCCGGCGAGGAAGTGGTGAAGCTCTCCCTCTCCTGTTTATAATCTAGTTCTAGCTCTAGTATGTAGTTAAAATGTGCCGGATCATTGAACTGTGTGACTTATGCCCGTTTGGTGATCTTTTGGTGATGTTAATGTGAATTATGCCAGTTTGGTACCAGTTTATATGTTCGTTCCTGTCGAGTTTGATCGTTTGGTGATCTACGTAGTAGTTGTATGAATTTGTATGGATATAGGGTTCGAAATATAAGATACACGGGTGTGGAGGTGCAGAATTGGGAAGTGCCCGGTCAGTGTCTGAGGGCGTGCCCGGACGCGTCCGCGGAGGTATAGGGGCGGATTTCCCAAGTGTGGCTGTAGATGCTCTTACAGAGGGATTACTGATCGATGGTGGGATGGGTGGGCTCGTAGATAGATGATGGGGATAATCTGGATCTACCCATTTGGATGTTTTATCTAGATAGTAGATAATAAACTCCCTCCGTTTCTAAATATAAGTCTTTTTAGGATTTCAGTACAAATTACATACATATATATATATATACATACATTTTCGAGTGTAGATTCACTTATTTTACTCCGTACGTAGTCTATAATAAAATCTCTAAAAAGACTTATTGTCGGTGTCAAAACCGGCGGATCTCGGGTAGGGGGTCCCGAACTGTGCGCCTAGGCGGATGGTAACAGGAGACAAGGGACACGATGTTTTACCCAGGTTCGGTCCTTCTTGATGGAGGTAAAACCCTACGTCCTGCTTGATTAATATTGATGATGTGTGTTACAAGAGTGGATCTACCACGAGATCAAGGAGGCTAAACCCTAGAAGCTAGCCTATGGTATGATTGTTGTTCCCCTTATTCCGGGATTCCCATCAATACGGACGTGGGTAACCCAACCGCGCCATTGATTGCGGCACTTGGGAGATAAGTGAGTTTTACCAGGCTGGTGGGGACACATGTTGTTGTCCGCCCATATAAGGGGATAAAGATCCAACCCTTTTACATGCGCCTTCTTCCTCCTTGGCTTATCCATCTCCGCGAACTCGAGCTCCAGCACCCAAGTCCGCACTTCTCACCTCAACCTTCTCCAACTATGTCCGGAGCGGGAGGCAAGTGGATGGCCTCCTCCGTCACGGAGGGGCAGATCCAGAAGCTGCGCAACACCGGATATTTGTCCAGTGACATCGTGCACCGGCTCCCCGACGAGGGAGAGCTCATCCCCACCCCCAGGCCCCATGAGAGGGTAGTATTTCTTCCCCATTTCCTCCGCGGACTGGGCTTCCCACTTCATCCCTTTGTCCGGGGGCTCATGTTCTACTACGGCATGGATTTCCACAATCTGGCACCGAATTTCATCCTCGACATCTCGGTGTTTATCGTCGTGTGTGAGGCCTTCCTCTGCATCCAGCCCCACTTCGGCTTGTGGCTCAAGACCTTCAGTGTCAAGCCGAAGGTTGTGAAGGGCAGCCAAGCGGAGTGCGGAGGCGCCATGGTGGACAGGATGTCCCACGTCACTTGGCTGGAGGGCACTTTCGTGGAAACCATTAAGGGGTGGCAATCGGGGTGGTTCTACATCACCGAGCCGCGTGACCCTGAATGGGCAGCAGCCCCCGAATTCAGATCCGGCATCCCTACACGGCTCACCTCCTGGAAAGAGAGTGGCCGGATCTGGGGTGATTCGAAGGAGCTGACCGGACTCCAAGCCTGTATCCAAAAGCTGGTGGACAAGAAGCTCAAGCTTGTCAACGTAGTCCAGGTCATGCTCATCCGCCGGATTCTCCCGTGCCAACGACGGGGTTTCAACATGTGGGAGTTCGATCCGACGCAACACCAGACTCTGAGCGGGCTCTTCGACACTACGTATGAAGATGTATGGAAGGTGTTGTTCAAGGGCGCCGAGGCTCCCTCATCCGCTACCGAAGATCGCGGATTCAACTCGCAGCGTCCGGCTGACGAGGTAAGTGATTTTGTCCTTTACAGAACGCTCGTTTTCCATAGTTTGACTCTATGCGGGATCTAAACTCCCTTTACCTTTGACAGGACTGGCTGGCGAAGGCCGAACAGACTATCTGTCCGGCCCCATTGCCAGAGGATCCAGCGGACGCCTGCCTAACGGGGCTGCTGGCTCCGGCTCCCCACGTGGTGCCGGAGAAGAAGGCCAAGAAGAAGGCCACGGGGACTCGGAAGAGTTCCCATTTTCAGGTGCTATCAGATGACGACTCTGAGGCCGACTCCTCTCACCAAGGTGAGGAGGAGAAGAAGACAGCCTCTCCCCCATTGGGGGGATAGAAGAAAAGGAAGGCCTCCCCAACGAGGGAGGCCGAAGGGTCCAAGAAGGGAAAAACTCTTCCCCCGGACTGCTCTGCCAACGCCAGTGACGACGACGAGGACTGGCCTCCAAGGGCCAAGCCCCTGGCGAGATCGTGAGTATCCGTACTCCCGAATAACTCCATGGTTTTTCTATTTTGCCACACAGTGTCTTTCTAATGCCGCATACAACCCTGCAGTCCGCCCAAGGACGATCTTCCCGCTTCGTCGAGCGGGTCCTTAGGTGCGTCGGATATGGATTCTCTTCCGACTGCCTCCACCCCCCGTGACACGGACGATGCCGAGGTGGGATCCCGGGAAGGGACCCGCCAGGAGGAGGAGGCCCCGGAGGTGTCGCAGGACAACCTCCCAGACTTTGCACCGGACTCGGCTCCTGATCCCATAGTGGCTCCGGAGTCCGGCAGGCGGCCCCTTCATAAGAAGGGCAAGACCGTGACACCGGCAGCCTCCGTCCAATCGGAGGCGCCGGATAGCTTGCTGGAGGCGCTCAATGGCGCCTCCATCGAAGAGGAACACCGCACTGTTATGAGTGCGGTGATTCAGAAGGTGCAGCTCGCCAAGAGCGGGCTGACCGAAGCCTGCAGCAGCCTTCTAACAGGCTTTGAGGTAAGAATTTTGATATATGTAAAATAGTACTGCATAGACAGTAGCCCCTGATGCTCGGTTTGGTGTTCGAAAAGAAAAGCCGGACTGAGGATCTTAAGAAGATATACGCAGGAGTCATAAAAAATATGTCAATATGGGATTGCAGGCTGCGCTGCTGACCTCTGCCCCACTGGCTGCGGAGGTCAATACTTTGAAGGAAAGCCTCGAGCGGTCCAAGAACGAGCTCGGCCGTGCCAAGAAGCAGCTCGAGGACAAGGAAGGTGAGTAACACCTTATTAAAATTGTACCTTACAGAAAAGGATTTTGGTTGCAAAAAGAATGACAAGGATAACGTGGGTATTGCAGGGGCCACTAACGAGGTGGCGACCCTGAAAGAGGTCGTGGCCGTGGCCGAACGCAATGCGGCCGCGGAGCGCACCGAGCGAGAGAAGAAAGAGGCGCGGGTGGCGGAGGTACAGCAAGAGCTCCAGGATCTCGTGAAAAAACATGAGAGCCTGGAGCGTGACTCGACGACTCGAGAGTCTGAGCTTGCAACGGCTCTTGAGAGTGCCAAAGCCGCTAAGGCCGAAGCCTACAAGGCCCTCCAAGAAATCGAGGAATTGAAGAAAATAGCAGCGGGTAAGGCATTTTTCATGCAAAGTAAGCATGTGAGTGTTAATTACCTGTTACTTACCCGAATTCGGAGCTCTCCAGGAACGTTCACAGATCTTCCTCGCAGCGTATCCGATGCCGCCGCATTCTACCGGGCCGAGGAGGGGAGCTCGACGGAGAAGGTCTTCTGGTCTCAGTATGCTGAGGCCGGACATCCGGTGCCCCTTAGCGACCAGCTGAAGCAGCTGGTCGAGCTCCACAAGGTGGCCGAACAGGCCATGAAGGGCCTCATAGTTCGGCTATGGCCTAAGGAGGCCATGCCCGGGAGCTACTTCGGCCTGGTGCGGCGGCTGGTGGATGCGTGCCCGTGGGTTGAAGTCATCAAGCACTCCGCTTGTATTGAGGGTGCCCGTCGGGCCCTTGCCCGCGCAAAGGTGCACTGGGGCAAGCTGGATGCCCAGAAGCTCGTTACGGACCCGCTGCCGCAGGGCAAGGAGCACCGCACGCCCGAGATGTATTATAAGAGTGTGCTGAAGGGCACCCGCACTATTGCGGGTGAGTGCTCCAAAGATGTAATATTTGAGTAGACTCGCATTTTGTTATCCTGTGCGCTGAAAACTTAGTTCATTTGGGCTAAGCAACACATTTTAATTTAAAATATTACCTTCTGTGCGGCTGTTTATCAAATCTGAGAGATGGCAAGTCGTCGGCTTCAGCCCCCATGCCACGAGTGCTGGGGTGTTCGGGATAAATTTGAGCACTCTTGTTCCCATATCTGGGTCCATCTAGGGAGGCACTCAACACAACGAACAAGGCAACCGGACTTATAATGCTTGAACACTCTCACTTAGCCATAGAACTCTATAATTTTAAATTTCGGCGAAGCCCCTAGTCTTCGGAAGGCCGAATTTGGGGCGCTATCCACGCCCGGGCCGGACAAAAACCGTCTCCTCGTTCTAAGCGGCATAAGTCTTTAGGGACTCACAAAAAACCTCTCGAACAGCGACCAGCTCTCGCCTCATCATGACGGTCAGTTTTAGCTTTCTCCACTGAGGCTAACCCAGCTCAACTGGGGCGCAATCGCAGTGGTTCTCCCAGTGCTACCTTAGCTGATACAACGGAACGTAAGGTACCAAAACATGGGAGCCGGGCAAACCCAACTATTGACCCAAGACATGATTCGGAGCCGATGCATATAATGCTATAAGTTCGGGGTGCCGCACTTGTGAAAGTGTTCGGACTTATCACACCATGATGCGGGAAATGTAAGCCCCTGGTGTATTTAGCCGTACCAAAACATACGGATGCAACATGTCACAAATGAACATATGTATAAGAGAGAAATGCAATTGGAAGCAAAAAGGTGCTGCATTACTTATTAAAGAAAAACTGTTGTAAGTGCAGAACGATACAAATGGTGTGATAAGCAAGGGATGGGACTGTTAAACATGTTCCCCTCCAGGGGTAGGCTGCCGAATGGTGTGTAAAACAGATTTAATGCTCGTAATGGAGACCACATGGATATTCGTTGTAGCCTTTATCCTTCCCTGGTTGTTGCATCGTGAGTTCGGCAGGTCTGCTGCCGGACAGGGCCTCTGACGAACGGAGTCCTGTGGGTAAAAAATAAAAAGGAAAAAGAAAAGAAAAAAAAAGAACGACACACTTGAGAGCCCCTGGTGTGGTTGAGCCGCAGTCTGGGCCTATCGTGGTCGTGCCCCTCTCCCCATGCCCATGGTATCTTCAGAGCATAATGGTGTACGCGAGGGACCTGTCTTGACGTTTTACAGGGGCTGGGGTTGGGGCCGCACTGCTACGCGTGCTCGGAACGTGCCAGGTGGTCTTGTTGTATGTTACTCCGGGCGCGCTTAGCTGTGTCCGGCCGTTAATAGTCTTGCCTTAAGAGGCTGCATTGTACTTCTGCCGCGAGAGCCGCTGTATGTTCCTCCGTGCGGAGGGAACGTTCAGTGTTTCCGTTGACCGTGATGACTCCTCGAGGGCCTGACATCTTGAGCTTGAGGTATGCGTAGTGCGGCACCGCGTTGAACTTTGCAAACGCGGTACGTCCGAGCAGGGCATGATAGCCGCTGCGGAACGGAACTATGTCGAAGATTAACTCCTCGCTTCGGAAGTTATCCGGGGATCCGAAGACCACTTCCAGTGTAACTGAGCCTGTACAATTGGCTTCTACACCTGGTATGACGCCTTTAAAGGTCGTCTTGGTAGGTTTAATCCTTGAGGGGTCTATGCCCATTTTGCGCACTATATCCTGATAAAGCAGGTTCAGGCTGCTGCTGCCGTCCATCAGGACTCTGGTGAGGTGAAATCCATCGACGATTGGGTCTAAGACCAATGCGGCGAATCCGCCGTGGCGGATGCTGGTGGGGTGGTCCCTTCGGTCAAAAGTGATCGGGCAGGAGGACCATGGATTGAACTTTGGGGCGACTGGCTCCATCGCGTATACATCCCTGAGTGCACGCTTCCGCTCCTTTTTGGGTATGTGCGTTGCGTATATCATGTTCACCGTCCGCACCTGTGGGGGGAAACCCTTCTATCCTCTATTGTTCGGCGGTCGGGTCTCTTCCTCGTCATCGCTATGCAGCCCCTTGTCATTGTTTTCGGCAATTAACTTGCCTGCCTGCTTAAATACCCAACAGTCCCTGTTGGTGTGGTTAGCTGGCTTTTCGGGGGTGCCGTGTATCTGGCACAAGCGGTCGAGTATTCGGTCCAAATTGGACGGACCCGGAGTAGTTCTTTTGAATGGCTTTTTCCGCTGACCGAGTTTAGAGCCTCTGAATCTGGCATTGACTAACGTATCCTCACTATTGTCGCCGTTAATGCGGCGTTTGTTTTTGTTATGACGCGACCTGCCATTACGGTCCTTGATATCCGGACTGCCAGAATTTTTACTGAGGTTGTTGCTGCGTGCTAGCCAGCTGTCCTCACCCGCGCAGAAGCGGGTCATGAGTGATGTGAGGGCTGCCATGGATTTCGGCTTTTCCTGTCCCAGGTGCCGGGCAAGCCACTCGTCGCGGATATTATGCTTGAAGGCCGCGAGGGCCTCCGCGTACGGACAGTCGACGATTTGGTTTTCTTGGTTAAGAATCGTGTCCAGAATTGTCTGGCCGATTCGTCTGGCTGCTGAATTATGTGGCTTAGGTCATCAGCGTCTGGTGGTCGCACATACGTGCCTTGAAAGTTATCGAGGAATGCGGCTTCCAGGTCTTCCCAACTCCCAATTGACTCTGCTGGCAAGCTGTTAAGCCAATGCCGGGCTAGTCCTTTAAGCTTGAGGGTGAGATATTTGATGGCGTGAAGATCGTCACCGCGGGCCATGTGGATGTGAAGGAGATAGTCTTCGATCCAAACCGCAGGGTCTGTTGTGCCATCGTAAGATTCAAATATTCACGGGTTTAAACCCTTCGGCGATTTGATGATTCATTACTTCGTTTGTGAAGCATAGTGGGTGTGTGGCGCCTCCGTACTGGGCGATATCACGACGGAGCTCAAAAGACCTTTGTCTGTTTTGTTCGGCCCGGCCGGACTTACTGTGTCCGGCGCGACGGTTGTCGTCACGTATCATAGGGCGCCCACGCGATCCATAGATCGATCTTGATTGTCTTGCCTTATCCTCCAATATATCTCGCAAGTCCGGAGTGTTCCCCTGTGGCTTTGTGCTCTTCGAGCGATGCCGGGGTACGGGTCTAGTGAAGGGCCTAGAGGCCTCTCTGTCGCGACCACAGGGTGGTCGGTCAGCCGCATTGTCTCCTGGAGATGCGGGTTCATACACCTCCTCCTCTAATCGGGGGAGCAGCTTGCGTTTAGGGTAGCTTTTGGAGGGGCGTTCGAGCTCATGCTCTTCGGCCGCGAGGACTTCAGTCCATCTGTCGGCTAGCAGATCTTGATCAGCTCTAAGCTGTTGCTGCTTTTTCTTGAGGCTGTTCGCCGTGGTCATAAGCCTGCGTTTAAAACACTCTTGTTCGACGGGATCCTCAGGCACGACGAATTCATCGTCGTCGAGGCTTGCCTCGTCTCTGGAGGGAGGCATATAATCCTCTACCTCTTCTTCTGCCACTCTCTCATGAGGGCTGGCGTCTCCATCCTCCTGCGCTGGATCTTGCTGGAGTGGGTTGTCTTCGGCACTATCCGGTGTATTATTATCTCCGGTGCCGGAATCTTCATTCTTGCTGTGGCGGGATTTAGAGCGGCGCCGCTGACGCCGGCGCTTGGGCTGTTTCTTGGAGGGGTCATCCTCCGCTGTTCCTTCGCCATTCCCATCCTTTGGGATATCCACCATGTATATGTCATATGATGAGGTGGCTTTCTAGTGCCCGATGGGCGCTGGTTCTTGGTCGTCTCCGGCATCGTCGTCCATACCGTCGATGTCTTCGGAGTCGTAGTCTAGCATGTCGATTAGATCGTCGACAGTGGCTACCAAGTGGGTGGTGGGTGGACTTTGAATTTCTTCGTCGTCCGCATCCCAACCGTCCTAACCGCAGTCCGGCCAGGCTCTCCTGATAACGAGAGATACTTTAGCGAACTCAAGATGTCGCCAAAAGGTGAGTGTTGAAAGATGTCCGCTGCGGTGAACTCCATGATCGGCGCCCAATCGGATTCGATCGGAGGGGGCGCGGGAGGTTCGGAGTCCGACAAGGAGTCCGGCACCTCGGAGTCACGAGCTTCATGAGGGATAAGGTCATTGTTTGGCTCTATCGCCGTAGAGGTTGCAGCCCCCGAGGCGGTGTCTAGCCATCCGTCCTCGACTTGCGCAGCCGGCTCTGAATTGAAGATCGGAGCGGGTTTGAGTGCGGCCTCCAGGGTACTGTCCGGCTGCAGAGCTAAATCATGCTCGCCGTGACAGTGCGGCACACTCGGCTGTGACTCGAATCCATCGAGGATCAAGTCCCCGCGGATGTTGGCGGTGAA
This sequence comes from Triticum aestivum, assembly GCF_018294505.1. Classification (NCBI taxonomy): domain Eukaryota; kingdom Viridiplantae; phylum Streptophyta; class Magnoliopsida; order Poales; family Poaceae; genus Triticum; species Triticum aestivum. The sequence continues at coordinate 410,924,110 of NC_057795.1, forward strand.
GTTTAAACTTCCAAATTTGACCTGACGGCCAGGGGCGTAGCTTTCGATCTGCTCCAGTTGGCCAAGCGAATTGGCCCGCAGTGCGAAGCCGCCGAATACGAAGATCTCTCCGGGGAGGAAGGTCTCACTTTGGACTGCGTCGTTGATGATGATCGAAGAAGCCATCGAGCCTATCGGTGACGACACAGAGGAACTCTCAATGAAAGCACCAATGTCGGTGTCAAAACCGGCGGATCTCGGGTAGGGGGTCCCGAACTGTGCGTCTAGTCGGATGGTAACAGGAGACAAGGGACACGATGTTTTATCCAAGTTCGGGCCCTCTTGATGAAGGTAAAACCCTACGTCCTGCTTGATTAATATTGATGATGTGTGTTACAAGAGTGGATCTACCACGAGATCAAGGAGGCTAAACCCTAGAAGCTAGCCTATGGTATGATTGTTGTTCGTCCTATGGACTAAAGCCATCCGGTTTATATAGACACCGGAAAGGGCTAGAGTTACACAGAGTCGGTTATAATGATAGGAGATCTACATATCCGTATCGCCAAGCTTGCCTTCCACGTCAAGGAAAGTCCCGTCCGGACACGGGACGAAGTCTTCAATCTTGTATCTTCATAGTTTTGAAGTCCGGCCGATGATGATAGTTCGGCTATCCGGACACCCCCTAGTTCGGAACTCCCTCATTTATATTTATGAACAGAGGGAGTAGCAAGTTATCCGATTGGTATGAATATACTCCTATTTGGGAAGCTGCAACTGTGTATAAACAAACTTGTTTGCCTTTTCTGTATGGGAAATAAACTTGTTTGCCGAAACAAGTAAAATGTGACTGCAGTTCTACGCAAACGGGTACTTTTCCTTTTCTCTAGGTAGTTGGGCTGGCTGTTTACATTTTGCGTACTTTTCCTTTTTACGGAATCTGGTGTAGTTGGGCTGGCTGCTGATTTGAGCTGGGCCATGCATTCGCCTTTTGTTTCATGGCCGCGCCGGCCCAGGTCCCACGCACGTTGACCCTCTGTTTCCCTAACTAAGTCTAATATCTTCTCGGAAGAAATTCATCACTAAGATCAGATGGCCGAGTTTGTCTAAGGTGCCAGATTAAGGCTCTGGTCCGAAAGGAAGGGCGTGGGTTCAAATCCCACTCTGGTCACAAATATTTTTCTGTGTTTTACTTTGGTCATTTTTTAACTTTTCCCCTTTTTATAATATATGATGAGATGAGAAGCTGAAAGCTCTTGTTCCGTCAAATATAATTTCCTTTTTCTTCTTATATACTACTCCCTCCGTTTCAAAATAAGTATCTCAATTTTGTATACTAACTTTAATATAAAGTTGTACTAAGTCTCCCTCTGTCTCAAAATAAGTGTCTCAATCTATTTTGGGACAAAGGGAGCACTTCCTCCGTTCACAAATATAAGATGTTTTAAATCCCACTCTTGTCACAGATATTTTTCTGTGTTTTACTTTGGTCATTTTTAACTTTTTCCCTTTTTATAATACTAGATGATACCACACGCGTTGCTGCGGGATCTTTTTGTTGGCATTAAAAGTTCTATGTAGATGCCCATATAACTTACTTTGAAAAAGACATCGCTCGGAGTATCTATCTTTGAAAATGAACTGAGTATACCCCATACTACCATAAACCATATTTGCAGCTTATATGCTTGTGTACAAAGAACTATGTGCCATGAACATTCATATGATCGAACAATTAGGAAATAAAAAGAATTCCCAACGCACGCACAACCAAAAGCCATTACATAGGAAACATGTGTAGAAAAAAAATGGTAATTTATTTTTTGATGGATCTGTAACACTGTCTTGCCTGAAACAACATGTAGTACAGGTCCTTGAAAGTGTAGTTATCCTGCCTGGATCTGTAAAAATGGCTATCTTGCAAACAACATAAATTGAAGTACAACTCGACGGAAGTACAATTATCCAAATGGTACTGGCTCATGTATCATCATTCACCGTGCATGTTGGGGTAAAATGAACATGCGTCCTGCAGTTTCGAATTATTGCAAAAGCAAAAATCAATTCGAAACTGTAGACAACTAGGTGTGTAGCTAGGGGAAAAACTGACCGCTTCCTCCAGTCGCTAGGGGCAATGTAGACGCATCCCCAGCCTTGGTGGCTCCTCCTTTCTCATGCCTCAATTTAAAGAGATGAATGAACTTGAAGCTGAAACCTGCAGAGCAATTTCAGCAGAGAGTTTTAATAGAGGTGGAGAACTATTTCCGATCAAGGTAGGAGGAAGACGAAGGGAAAAGACCTGTAACCTGTTAATAATTGTCGTTGCTATTTGCTCCGACTCCTTTATGAACTTGTGTTTATTATTAAAAGCCGTAATGAGAAGTTAAGTGAGGGAGATGAAAAACTGGTGTAGGACGCAACGGAAGGCAAGCGAGGGCTGATTCGATCGGTTGTACATGACCAAAAATACTGAAGACAAAAAAAAAATTCCCGAAGAACAGAGTACAGAACCTGTCGACGTACTCAGGAAGTTCGCTACCCTTGCCGCAATTCCACAAACCCATGACGGACACACAGTAGCAGAACTTCCTACTAATATGCAGGAGCTCAGCTTGCCAATAGAATGGCTACTATTACGGCAGGTGCAGGTGGCTCAGCATCCGCAGATACATCACCTCCTGCTGTTGACTAAACAAACAAAAAAATCAATTAGCCATCACGGAATCAATTAACCGACCTCGTCCAGGTGAAGGCTTGCAGGTTGCAGCCTTGTCATCACTGGCGTTCGTGAAAGGTCCTCCAAGGAGAGCAACCACAAGTTATCACCGCGCGCCGCCGCCGAAGCCGAACCGGCCTGGCCTAGGACGCACCTCCTGCTCCGTTCTCTCGTTGAATCCGCGGCCACCCGGCCTGAAGCTCAGGAGGATCTTCAAACCACGGACGCAAGCACCGTACGGAGAAGGTGAACAAAGCCCGAGCGATCCCAGCCAAGCCGGAGGTCCTACCGGAGGGGAGTGAGATGATCTCGGCAGCCACACCAGACTGTACATAGGGGAAAGGGAGTCGATGGGCTCGGCTGAATCCAGGGAGAGAGATGACCATTTTGTACTATGTTTCTATATGACGGGTAACCTTTGGTGGGCCTGTGGTAACCGAAGCATCACAACATTGAGTTGCGTGAGCCTGAGCGGTGAGGAATTAAGGGCAATTGAACTCAGAGATGGAAGAAGAGCAGTCATCAAAAGTGGGTGGCTTGAGATTAGTTCCTCTTGGAAATGAGCCGATTGGTTGGTGTTTGCAAATGAAAGTTGATGTGGCATGATGATGATGTGGACAATGTGCATGTTGAGAGAATTGTAAGTAGTGGGGATCAACTTCTTAAGAATGTAAGATGTAAGATGAGTAGCTGAAAGCTCTTGTTCCGTCAAATATAATTTCCTTTTTCTTCTTATATACTACTCCCTCCGTTCCAAAATAAGTATCTCAATTTTGTATACTAACTTTAATATAAAGTTGTACTAAGGCTCTCTCCGTCTTAAAATAAGTGTCTCAATCTATTTTGCGACAGAGGAAGCACTTCCTCCGTTCACAAATATAAGATGTTTTATATCCCACTCTTGTCACAAATTTTTTCTGTGTTTTACTTTGGTCACTTTTTAACTTTTCCCCTTTTTATAAGATGAGAAGCTGAAAGCTCTTGTTCTGCCAAATATAATTTCCTTTTTCTTCTTATATACTACTCCCTCCGTTCCAAAATAAGTATCTCAATTTTATATACTAACTTTAGTATAAAGCTGTACTAAGGCTCCCTCCGTCTCAAAATAAGTGTCTCAATCTATTTTGGGACAGAGGGAGTACTTCCTCTGTTCACAAATATAAGATGTTTTAAATTTTTCTAAATTGGATGAATATAAACACATTTTCTGGTCATAAAAATATTTTTTCTATTTTTACTTTGGTCATCTTTTTTACTTTCCCGCCTTGTATAAGATGCAAATATTTTTCTGTGTTTTACTTTGGTCACTTTTAACTTTTCCCCTTTTTATAAGACGAGAAGCTGAAAGCTCTTGTTCTGTCAAATATAATTTCCTTTTTCTTATTATATACCACTCCCTCCGTTTCAAAATAAGTGTCTCAATTTTGTATACTTAATTTAGTATAAAGCTGTCCTAAGGTTCCCTCCGTTTCAAAAAAAGTGTCTCAATCTATTTTGGGACAAAGGGAGTACTTCCTCCGTTCACAAATATAAGATGTTTTAAATTTTTCTGAATTGGATGAATATAAACACATTTTCTGGTCATAAAAATACTTTTTCTATTTTTACTTGGTCATTCTTTTTTACTTTCCTGCCTTGTATAAGATGCAAAGCTGAAAGCTCTTGCGCTGGTCAAATATATTTTTATTTTTTCCTTATATACATACCACCCCCGTCCATTCACAAAATATAAGGTATTTTAACTTTTTAAAATCGGATTTATATAGGCACATTTTAGTGTGTTTGCTTACTCATTCTCAGTTCGTATGTAGTTCATATTGAAATATCCAACACATCTTATATTTGTGAACTCAGGGTGTACTTCTTAGGATTATTATCAATGCACGAGTTTCCTTCATAGTTGATTCATGCTATCGACAAGATAAGGCAAGGTTGGCTTTATGCTGGATCAGAGGCGAGAGGTTTGTTTCGTTGGGCAAGTCAAGGTGGATTTCTGCATATCCATTAGCAAGGATACTTCGATGGTGTAACATGTACTTCCCGCGGAGAGTTTGACGATCTTGCCTAGCACTGCCCCGAAACAGGCTCCTAAGAGGTCCAAGACTACTACAAAACATAACACTACTACCTGAAGTAAACGGGCTCCCTCAAGGGGCACCGCCGGCAGCAATGTGTTGCCTTATCCAGAAT